>NC_139954.1:11361659-11636659 GCF_963454915.1 Gymnoscopelus microlampas | reverse complement strand
TTTATTCATAATGTTCTAATGTTCAACGTCAAACACAATGAAATCGTTAATCGCAATTATTTGTATGACAATTAATCGTCAACTTAATTTTTGGGAATCGTGACAGCACTAGCGCCTTCGAGCAAGGAGGCACGGAACGAGAGGCGAGGGCGGAGCAATCGATCGGGTTTGCTTTGAGGAATGGGAACCCTCCTGTCCTCACTCAGTCGCCGTCATTTTGAAGCGACGGTAATTACTTATGACGTGTCACACAGCTGGATCACTGGATCACTCCGGAGCTTGGAGGGTTATGTGGAAGAGCAGAATTTATACATCATAAGAGAAAAAAGTTAAAAAGTTACTTTAAACTTCACAAAACCAGTACTTGTTTAGCAGATAAAAAATTGTCTCTCCATCTTGGCAAAACAGAGTCGATACTCTTTGGGTCTAATGCTAAATTAAAGAAGTCTCCTGGGTTCAGAGTGGTAATAGATGACTCAGAAACTACAGCCGAGGAAGCAGTAACTTAGGCTGAATATTAGACAACAAGCTATTTGACAAGTATTTTCTATCTAGAATATCCACTCTAATAGATAGAAGTGCCCTTGAAATATTGGCCCGAGAGCTCTTGTTCAATATAACTTTGACTACGCCTGTACATCCTGGGTACAATAGCATTCCCATGATTCTCAAACAAAAATTGCAGACCTTTCAAAATAAATTAGTTAGAAGGTCCTCAAACTCCCAGACATCCCAAAACTCACCTTCTGCCTGCCAGCTTTATCAGCCTCAAGTGGCTCAGAGTGGAGCAGAGTGTCCCAGATTAAATTGTGTTAAGTTCACAGGATCGTAAATAATGTAGTACACAAATATTTATACAACTATACTTTTCCAAAGTTAGTGATGATACCCACAGGTCCCCCACCATAGGTAGTTCCACTGACTTTTTACCATGTTTTTTTGAGGGCTGTATGGGAAGAAAAAAGAACAACCTCTAATACTCATCAGCAGTTCTGTGGATCAGCTATACCTGCAAACCTCAAGTACATTTTAAATCCTCCCTGAAAAGATAGATGTACAGTATATCATTGTTGTCGGGCAGAAACCTCCTACTGTATCTCCATATTCTAACTGTTTGCGTTTTTTGTAAATTAATGTCCTACTTGATCATACAACAGCGCCATACGAAAGCATCAAAAGTAGCAGATCTGCAAGCTCGAAACGCAGCGCAAAACGCAGCGCGAAGCGACGCGTTTCAAGCTTGTAGATCAGCTACTTTTGCTTATTTTTTTATTTGAATCCTGAAAAGTAACAGTTTTGGACATTTCCAGCTGACAGAGACGATATAGCAACTGTCATGTTGCAGCGTATTCCCTATTTTCAATCAGTTTCTGTCGTGACATATTGTGAGCTTGTATGTCTTTAATTTCTTTTCAGAATGTTAGGTTTCATGTGGTCAACACTCACAACTGATTGTTTGTTGAGTCGAATACAAGTTATGTTATTTCACACTGTACCTGCATAGAAACCCAGGTACCTCATACTGTATGTGATCCAGTTCTCAAACATTTTCATGTCAAGGACCCCAAAACTTGCATTTGGCCGCGGACGTCAGGGACGCACCACATTTTTGAAAATAACCGATCTACAGGCTCACAACGTTTTGCATCGCGACACGTTGTGAGCTTGTAGATGGGCTATTTTCGAATAGCTGAAGTATAAATGTTACTTGATGATTTTGTTCCTATATTAACAAACTTTCCTTAAGTAGCCTACCATCAACTAATCTGCATGCTACGCTACTACTACAGCGTAGGGCGTAGGCTATCATGCATGTAGCAGTGTGACAGTATTCTGGCACACTGACTGGTGCATGTGCATACTCCTGCTCAAAAGACTGGTGGGATGCCGTGGTGGCGCATGAAGCGGGCAATACACCCCTGCCCCACCCGTAGGAACCCCCTCAAGGACCCCACTTGGAAAACCACTGGTTTAATTACAGCGTCTTTTCTGTGGTATTGTACCTGCGTTGGACTCGGACCTCCTCCAGCCTTCGGAGCAGAGACAGACAGTGCGACTCCACAGCGTTGGCATAGCCTCTGGCAAACGCACGCACCTCCACCGCCACCGTTTCCACCCGCGTGTGCAAGGTCTCCTGGGAAATCTCCACCTACAGTAGAGAGGAGACACGTCATTTTGGGACAAAGTGACACTTCAGTGTGAGGAACCCACCTCATTTGGACAATCTAAATATTAATGTTGTTGTGAGGTAATTGGTCAAATAGAATCCGCTATCTGCAAAAAGTGACGCCTACTTTCATTTTGACTAAATATTTTGAACTGACCATGAATGTACTGTATGTCGTTGATGACAAGAGTAAACCTTGTATCTCCAAATATTAACCTTTTATGTATTCTTTTCAGTAAATGAATGCACTAGTTACATTATAATGAATTCCCAACTTACATGCAGTGTCACAAAAGTTAAAAAAAAAAAGATTTAATTGGTACTGTAGTCTGTCTGTGGGTTTTATAAATACTAGAACGATGCAACCGACCAAAAACTAATCTGCGTGCTACAACAGTGGTATTGGGTACTACAGCAGTAGCAGTGTGTGAGTAACCATAGTATGGGAACGCAGGCACCGAAGTGCACGGCGGTGCATGTGCGATTGTGCGTACGCGTGATCCTGCAACAAAGACAAACTGGCAGAATGCTGTATAGTGTCGCGTGAAGCGACCAGTGCACCCCTGGTTGTACCCATCTGTCTGTCTGTGTCTCCTTTATAAACAGACTCTAGGTTTGAAGTCAACCTGCAATCCTAGACACGTTGGTAGGACTTCATTGATTTCATTGCATTTGTGGTGGAGGAATGTGGGTTCTACCCTTAATATGAATCATTTCATACAGAGCTGGTGTCCCTCCACTTGTGTGGGGCCATTCACAGACTGCTGCTATTGTTGTCGTATGGGGACAGCTGTCCCGTTTCTTCCTATCAGCAGTTCTGTCTATTAGTGTAATGTGCTAGTTCCGGTTCACATATAGAATACTTGCCATTTGGGGGCAGCTTACTAGCACAAGAGTAACAGCCCTCCTATGTGTGTGAGAGGGACACTATAAGAGGTGTTTGTTAGAACTAATGGGGACACAGGACCGAAGGGAGAGTGTTTTAGGCCATGAGGCCTGCACACTTGAGTTATTTTTCACTGTTGGATGTTTAAATAAACTTTGTCTTACACTATCACCCTGAGCGGATATACGCATGTCATTTATCCACGACACACTCTATATCTTAACCGTTTTATCCTACTGTTGGTGGACTAGGTTTCATACCGTTTACTCCCATCTTACATTTTGGTACTGTAAGTGATACAGTAAATGCCTAAATTGTAAAATTGTAAAAAAGGGGATGATCTGAGGGGAAATAAGACAAGTTAACACATGTTATGACATGTGGAGCCCTTAGATAAATGGTAAGTGTAAAAAGTAGTGTGTTTCAAAAGCACAACAGTAACAGTTATATGTCTTGTCGATACACATTTCAGTTAAACAGTGCTGCTCTGATCTCAATGTCACTGAGCCACTACCACTGACACCTGTCAGGTCAACGGTCACAGTAAGCCACCATGGGAATCAACAGTTCCTGAGCCATGTGGCCCATAGGTCAGGAGAGGAGCCTATCTCCTGTTTCCGTAGCGTGAGGAAGCTTCATGTACAAGTACACCCACTGGACAGGACGCTAGTATATGACGCAGGGACTTACCCCCAATCCAACCCATGATACCGAGTGCATTGGGTACCATTTATATCAGTGGTTCCCAAACCTTTTAGCTCAAGACCCAAAAGAGAAATTAGACTTTTGCCCGGGACCCAAACTAGTGAAAATAGCAGATCTACAAGCTACGTGCTTGCTAGTTTGGGTATGAAATACTATTTTTTTAATCTTATATATATTAACTTGTGACCCATAAAAATATTGGTCCGCGAACCAAAGATGAGTCCTGATCCACTCTTTGGGAAACAGTGGTCTAGACACAAGACTTCAGAAGGGGCGGACACCGTTTCTACCGTCATACCTGCGACCTCCGGGTTAAGGGCCACCAGTCTCGCTTTGAACTCAGACCCTACCTTCCTCAGCGCCTCCTCCAGGCGCTCCAGACGGGGACGCAGACACCCAGAGACCAGCTGGCGGATGCGGTCGCCGTGCCGGTCGATGACGTCGTGTGCGGGGCAGCAGCGGTGCTGGTTGGGGTCGCGGTGGAACGTGGCGGAGCACTCGATGCAGACCGGCAGGTCACACGGCTCGCAGAACAGACGCAGCTCCTGGCCCGGGTGGAAGGAGCAGAGGACGGGCCGCGACACGCGCCCCTGGCGCTTCATCTCCTGGAGACACTGGACCGTGTGGGAGGCCGTGCGCTTCTGCCTCCTGACCACAATGCAATAGAATAGGGATGCAACAGTTAACCATCCCATATGGTCCCTCAGTGCTCTATACTAGTGTCTTTTCTGTTTATTGTGGGGGAAGCTTTCGCTGAAAATAGCAGATCGGCAAGCTCACAACGTGTTGCTCTGCGACACGTTGTGAACTTGTCGATCTGCTTCAGTGGTTAATGAAAGTACTCGATTAATAAAATTATTGATTTACAAGACATCAACGCACAGCAAGTGTGAACGACCCAGTCAAATCTATTCAGCGTCTTAAAGATGGTGGTTGAACAATTAAGCAACACTTCAACAGGTGTTAGGCATATTAGAGAGATGCATTATCCCAATTTCCAACACAGAGATATACTCTTTTAAGTGTGTTTTTGTTGCTCATAGAATTACATACACCAGGTAGGTTACAATGACCAATTTATAACTGGATATTCATAATCATTTGAAGTAATTCTGTGCATGTGATTAATTTGGATCTATATGGACAGTTGTGTGCTGTGAGCCTTAAATAAAATTGTGGTCGCTGGAGCGTCAACAGTGTGCGGACTTCCTCTTCTTTCTACAGTTGTGCATAGATGACAGCCTAGCTCCACAAGTAAAACCAGAATCATCAGGCTATAATTGATAGCCTAATTGTTAAGACTTAGACAGGGGCCATTTTCGAATTGCACAAGTACAAGCAAGCACACGCGATTGATATGGGCACATTTCCTACTAATGATGACTCAACCAGGTAAACCGATACAGTTTCCCTTGAAATTCTAACTCCCATTTCTGTGGAAGTATTTAAGGGAGGTTTTAGTACATCAAAGTAAATACAGGCTTTTATTTGATGTATGATGACGCATCAATGTTGTCAGTTACTTGGAAGTCGGAGTACATCAAGGTAAATACAGGCTTTTATTTGATGTATGATGACCCATCAATGTTGTCAGCTACTTGGAAGTCGGATGTCTGACTCGGAGTCGGAAACCATAGACCATTTAAACTTCGACTTGAGTAAAAATACAAAAGTGTTGGCATTCCAAGCTGTCAAATAAGTAATTAAAAAGTGCAATATTTTCCTCTGAGATGTAGCCTAATGGAGTTCAATTGAGTACATATATATAGTTACTTTTCACATCTAGAATAGAATAGAATAGAACAGGTGTTCCATTTGTACACTCTCAGAGTTACTGACCTGTAAGGGTTCATTTGATTCCTAACTATCATCCCCCATTAATAATGGAACCCCCCTCAGATATCCACTATCAATCCAGTTCTAACTTCTATTCTATTCTGGAAAGTAATACGCATATCTACTCAGGTACAGGTACTTTTACTTTACTTGAGTATTTCCAATTGTGTTGACACTTTATGCTTCTACACTCCATTACAACTCAAAGGCAAATATTGTACTTTTTACTCCACTAATTAGTCACTAGTTACTTTGCAGATGGAGTCCAGGGCTCATGGCTCCTTGAGGGGGTTCGGACCCTTAACAGGTCTGTTCTAAAGTGTACAAAAGGACCCTTATATGGGTAACTCTTAAGTGCACAATTGGACCCTTACAGGTCCACTTAGCAGTAGGGGCAGGCTTGACCCTTACGGGTCCATTTGGTTCCATTTGTGCACTATAGAGTTATGGGGGGGGTCCTTGGAATGAAATAAAATAGTTTGAGCAGCACTGGCATACAAGTTGTTATGCCTCTATATCCAGTGTTCTGGGGCCAGTTGCACCACCTCACACTAAGTTCAAACTTAGCCTAGTTATAGCTTAACCCGTTCAATCTGGGGACGCATCCGTGTCATTTTAGATTTCTTTGGCTATTCAAAAATAGCAGATATACAAGCTTATGAGCTTGTAGATCTGCTATTTTTTGAAAAATCGTGAAAATGTGTGCAAATCTTTGAATATATATAAACGTTTGTAACTTAAATCTTTGCCTCTGGTGGGGTAGCTGGAACAAAAATATTTTACAAATGTTTGCCTAAAAATATGTATATATTTAAAGATTTGCAAAAAAAATCACCATTTAAAAAAAAAAATAGCAGATCTACAAGCTCATAGCGCGGCACTCGGTGCCGCGCTATGAGCTTGTAGATCTGCAATAGCCATTGAAAAGCCAATTTCTTTGGCTTTTCAATAGCCAAAGAAATAAAAAAATGACACAGATGCTTTCCTGGTCTAAATGGCTTTTTTTAAAGCCATTTAAGCTATAACTAGTTATAGCTATAACTAGTTTGAACTTAGTGAGGTTTGGTGCAACTGGCCCCCAGTTCGGTTCTTCGTTTGGACCCACCTGTGCGCTTGGCTGCAGAACTCACACAGGTTGACGGAGCAGACCTCGCAGCGCTTCTCCGCGTCTCCGTCGCTGCACAGGTCGCACACCACCGGGCCGTCCGCCATCAGGGTCTCCGCGAACACCGCGTCCAGGGCCAGGTGGTCCGTGCTCAGACCCCCCACTCCCGACAGAGGAATGTCCACCTCGGTGTCACACTCCGGACAGAGGACGGTCTTCTTCTTGTCGCGGTGGGACGGGGACGGATCCTCGCTGCTGTTGCTGCTGCTTCTTGATGACGATGAGGTCCGGTTGGTGGCAGGCCTGTCACAATTATTACATAATCGCCTTTTATTAATGGAAATTATTTGAGATAATAACAATTATTTTTTGCATAATCATCATAATTGTTTCCAAATTGAAAAATGTTCTTACATTTACAAACATTTTCAAACATTTTCAAAAGTGGTGGAAATCAGAGGCGTAGCGGCTAATTCCGCTATTAATGTTTTTGGTAACACTTGCTCATAAGGTACCTGTAATTAATGCTTAATTTATGATTACTTAATACATTATTTAAGCATTAATTACGCATTAATTCCTTGTAATTCATCATCAATTAACAGCATTAGTTAAGCAAAGTTACTTAATACATGATTTAAGCGTTAATTTAGCATTAATTAAGCATTAATTCATCATGAATTCCTTGTAATTCATCATTAATTAGTTAAGCAAAGTTTCTTAATACATGAATTACAAGGAATTCATGAATGCTTAATTAACGCTTAATTACGCATGAATATTGTATTAAGTAATCATAAATTAAGCGTTAATTACGGGTACCTTGTGAGCAAGTCATGTGTTACCATGTTTTTGTATGTATAAAGTTATTAATATGTCGGTCATTTCTTTGTATATTTAGGTTATTTGTCATATCTGCCCTGTGCAACTTCAAAGACCAAAAGCCAAACAGAAATGTAATTTTTATTCACAATAATGTTCCAATTTTCAACGAAAAAAATATAAAAAATGTAATCGTTAATGCAATTTATTTGTGTGACAATTTATCGTCATCGTGTCGAATTTCATAAAATAATCTTGACAGTCCTACCGGTTGATGATAATTAATTAACCCATTAACCTGGAACGCATCTGTGTCACTTTAGTTGGCTTCGTTGGCTTTCGTTGGCTATTAAAAAAATAGCAGATCTACAAGCTCATAGCGCGGCACCGAGGGGCCGCGCTATGAGCTTGTAGATCTGCTATTTTTGAAAAATATTGAAAAAATATTTTTTTGATTTTTTTTTTTTTCAAAAAAACTGTTAGGATTTAGAAAACATTTTAAGAATCGCCTCAGGTCTTACACATAAAAAAAAAAAAAAGCCCTACCGGTTGGTGGTGGTAGTGGTGTTGGTAGGACCGGTGGTCACGGACACAGAGAACGGCTCTAACTGCACAATGCAGTCTGAACAGAAGGTGTGTAAACACGGCAGGATCTTAGGCTCGCGGTACAGCCGTTTACACACAGCGCACACCGCCCCCTGCTGGTGACGATTCACCATGTCTCTGATGTCGTTGTTGTCCGTGTTACAAAGTAACGAGTTTGTCGTCTGCTGTTGGTGCTCCATGTCTTCTTTACTCTGCTGCTGCTGTTTCGAGCCCGACATTATAGTGCCGGTTTTGTTGTTAAGTTTACACCTGAATAATAACTCCTGGAACTAATAACAAAACAATGAATGCGATAATCACACCCTAAAAAAATAAACTACCACCTACCCCTATCTCTACTGCAAACTATCAAATCTCCCAAACGACTCACTCACGTTAACGCAATGGACTTTAGTAACATTATAACCTGCTTAAACGTTCATACTCCATTGATTCAAAACTCAGCCGGAGAGACAGACCGCCTACTTTTCTTGCTGGGAAAACTCAACTATATTTATTTTACTACTGCTCTCTCTCAGACATCTGACACCTTCCCCTACTGACCAATGAGAGACGTCGGCAGGACCTTTCAGGCGTGGCCAGTGGTGTAAAGTAACTAAGTACATTTACTCAATTTCTGTATTTAAGTAAAATGTTGAGGTCTTTTTTTTTACTTTACTGGAGTATTTCCAATGTTCTGTACTTTTACTTCTACTCCACTACATACATCTCAGAGGCAAATATACTTTTACTCCACTACAATTATTGGAAAACTTTTTTTTATACTTTGTAGATTATTATTAGTATTACAAAACATACATTAACCACCACACTTTATACATTTCGGCCATTTGAAAATAACCGATCTACAACTTAAGCTCACAATGCCTTGAGACCCATTGTGAGCTTGTAGATCTGCTATTTTCAATAGATTTTTTTACATTTGAAAACTTGTGAAATGGGACATTCTGCATAGGCCTACTTTCTACTTTAAGCACATTTTGACACCAATACTTTTGTACTTTTCCTCAAGTAAATTTTGAATTCCGGACTTTTACTTGTAACAGAGTATTTCTAAATTGCAGTATTGATCAATCAATGATACTTTTACTTAAAGTAAGAAATGTGAGTACTTTTTCCACCACTGGGCGTGGCATCATAACTCCCAGGGTACTACTGCTGAAAGCCTGGTGACGTGAGGTCAGACAAGATTGAGTGGACCCCCATCTGCTGGTTAGAAAGTGGCAAGTGCAGCTCAATTTCAGATCTAAAGTCCAAATAAACTGGTCCCTTTATGGGTCCATTTGGTTCCTGAGGTGTCCAGTCTTCCGAAAAAAAAGAAAGAAAGAAAAAATATGCCCACTGAGGTCTCAGGTTATACCAGTTATCCTGTAGGCCTACTTGTGTACAATTTGTTTTCATACTTTAGGGCTACTTCTACTTCCCTACATCTCAAAGGCAAATATTGTACTTTTTACTACTGCACTACAGTTTAGTTAAGTTTCTTTTATGATTAGATGAATGCAAAACATGTATTATTATTATTATCATTATTATTATTATTATTATTATTATTATTATTATGCTAAGCTACCAGGCAGCACAAAGTAATTAAAGTCACCCTCACCTTTACCAGCAGAACCATAACACTGGATACCGTTTAGAACCAGCGATTCTCAAGTGAGTTTATTTATTTATTTATGTATTTTTAATTGCATTTTAACTACAACTTTTAACAACACACGAACAAAACAAAAGCCAACATTCACCCACCTACCCACCCAGCCCCGAGGGAAATAAGCAAGGGTTCTCCAGAAAGAGGTGAAAGCAACGCAATAATGATTAACAATAATGATAATAATTACAATACATAAAAAAATACAATAAAAATAATAGCGATAGAACAAAAACCAAACAAAGCAATGAAACAAAGAATATGGCAATCCAATCAGGTATCGATCGAATGAGGGAGTTGATTTAAAACAGAAAGGGGTCCCAAGTTATGTGAAAACATTTCAAAAACTGCTTATTTATAGATTAGATGATAGATTCTTTGTGAGTTTACAGATTGTGCAAAAAATGTAGGATACATCAACAATAGCTACATAACTTAAATAATTTATACCTCTGTGTCTGTTGTCTGTGTCTGTGTTTTGGAATTGACATGAACTTGTTACACAGTAACAACATCAAAGTGAAATACATTAACAGCAAATGTATACCATGCTGTATGGGCGATCTGGAGTGAAGCTGGTAGGTTGCCTTTATCATGGACAAGGCTCTACATCCTATACATACCTAATCTCATTCTTTTACATACTGTACATGTGCGTGAGAGTACTACATACTAAAGACACATTGTTGCAGTTTTTCATTATCTTCTCCATAATGGAGCCATATATACACATACAGATACACGTATGTCAGAGTTGGACTGTGGATGGTTAAAAAATGTGTCTACTGATGATATGATTGATGGTCATTTTAAACAAGATTTCAAACTCTTTTTTTAACCACGTAAGCCCCATATGGTTGAACGCGGTCCCTCAGGGGCAGGGCTCTATATAAGTGTATTTTCTGCTATTGTGGGGAAAGCTTTCGCTGAAAATAGCCGATCGACAGGCTATAAGTGATCTATCTTGTCGATCTGCTATTCTCAGCGAAAGCTTTCCCCACCTTTGTCTAATAGCATGATCAAGTCAAATATCTGACGAGAGCAGAAAACATGTGATGAGAGACAGGTGTCTAAACGTCGCTGTAGGCGATGCAGCAGCACTGTAGGTGAAGAAATTCCTTGTGGAAACTCCCTTGTCTGTAAAACACAGAAACACATTTCATTGTCAAATAATACCCTTTTCAAATGTCTTTAATGAGAAGCAGCGAGGTATTTTGTTGACATTTGACTGTTTTCATTTTAAGGAAAACCCAGGGCCACCTTGTGATCTGTTTCTACATGTTGGGTTCCTCACAGTGTAAACAAGAATCCAGATGAGAAATCTCTGTATTTCCCTCGATTTTGATAGCTTGCTATGAAAGTCAACATGACAGTCATCACCCATCATGAGTTTTGAATAATGCATTTAAGTCAGAGAGTGTACAAAAGGAATCAAATGGGTCCATTTGTTTTCATTTGTACACTGTGAGTTAAATAAACACTCATGTGTTTCTACAGGGACCACAGTACACTCAAGGTGGCTCCATATCCGTAGCGTAGGACCAGTGCTGCTACAGTATATTATGCAGGTCAGGTGGCTCTCTGTTCGATTCTGGTACGACTGCGAGATATAATCAGAATCAGATCCAACTTCATTGTCACATCATTGGTTTGAAGAAGTGTTAAGAAGTGGGTGAAATTGCTTGTGGCATCATTTCGGTTGTTTTCCAAAAGGGGAGAAGAAAAATAGGGAAAAAAATGTCTACATATATACACATAGCATCAGACCAGCAGATACAGTTTGTACATGAGGTTAAGCATTAGGTGTGAAAGTGGTAACACACACACACACAGTTAAACCTTTGGCATACGCATCTCCAATGTGTATTTGAGTGCAAAAATAACCCCATATATATAATTACCTGTTATAGTTGCCTCAGCAACAGCTCTGACCAAATTGTTTTGGATGCGGCAGGTATGGGTGCTGTTTTGGCTAACAGGCCGCAGGGTGCTGACTAAACTGAATATCCCGGCAGAGGTATTAGAAAACGTTGTAGTGCCATTCAGGACCTTCCCATCCAGGTCCAGCCATGTGACGTTGGGTTTCGGGAGCCATCTTAGTGACGTAGCCGTCAGAACGTCAGAGGCGTAAGTGAACGAGGGCGCAGAAAAGGCTGCAGTGCAGAGGAACAATGATGTCTAAGTACATGATGACAATGAAGTTTAAGTACAGTACTCAATAAACCCGCCTCACTGCCTGCAGCAGCATCATTAAAAGCATCAGGTTGATATTGTTGTCTACTGTAGATGTAAGTGCATGTTAAATGGTTGTGAACAGTGTAAATAGACAGAAAGAAACCAGAAAGATGAGTCTCCTTTCCTGCCACTACAAGGTCAACATCAACACTAACTGACACTGTAGTGTGTGTTGTTTACCCAACTAACTCAAACATACTGAAATCCTAGCGGAAATGTCATTCCTTAGGTTTGGTCTTTGTCAATATGTCATGCATAAACCTAGTATTCCGGATGGATATGAAGTCAGTTTTAACCACTTGAGGCCCATTGTCAAAGAAATCTTAGTTTAGTTTAGTTTAGTTTATTTCGAGCCACATCAACATAATCACAAAACATAACACACTGTAATTCACTACTTCATTCTGTTAGATCGAAAAGGGCATAGGCAGAAGCTCATAGCTTATTTATGCCTATCCTTCATACATATTGTTTTAAGTTATTCAAAGTTACAAAGTCAACTTTGTAACTCTTTACTTTACTTTTGAAAATCTTCAAAAGTAAAAAAAGAGAGATCTGTAAGCTCACAAAAGTCTACGATGAGATGCATTGTGAGCTTGTAGATCTGATATTTGAAGATTTTTGACAAATTTAACCTATAATGACATGCCAAAATTAGGGACATCAGGTTGAAAGTGCTTATCAGTGAATAGTATCATAATTATGTTTTTATTACACCTACTTTTTCTGACCTTTTTGAATCTCACCCCAGACAAATTACAATAAAAAACTAAAACTAACACTAAAAAAAAAAAAAAATCCACATCGAAAACTAATTCAAACTAAAGCTGAAATTGAAAACAGTCAAAACTAAATAGGCCTACAAACTAAACTGAAAGACCTTACCTGCCACCCTAAGGTCAACATCAACAGTGCCGTTGGCGTTGACCTCGCAGCTGTAGACGCCCTGGTCGCTCTGCCTCACCCTCCTGAGCAACAGAGACACATTCCCACTGGCGATGGCATCGGGGAAGAGCTGAGTTCTGTCGCGGAACTCAGAGTTCTGGTCCTTGAGAACCGCTTTCCCACGCTGATAGCTGTACACCAGGCCGCTTAGCCCCTTCTTTGTCCAAGTGACTGAGACGTCGCCGGACAGTCTGGAGCGCAAGAAGCAGCTCAGAACGATGTCTTCGTCCAAGTTGGCCACGGGTGACCTGTTGCTGCTTTGCACTTCAGACTCAGATTGGCGGCCGCCTGTGAAACAAGGATTAAGACCTGAGGCCGATTCTACAGATGCTTTCTAAATCAGTAGTTCTCTGGCTTTCAAGATTTTTCAAAAATAGCAGATGTACATGCTCGCAGCGTGGCACAAAGTGATGCGCTGTGAGCTTGTAGATCTGCTATTTTTGCATAGCCAACGCTAAAATCTAAAATGACACAGGTTGTAGTGGGTTAACCAAAATGAGCCCTCGAGTCCCCATTCTGGGATGCATGCAAACATTATAGGACAGGGGACAGAACGGTCAACATATTGTACCCCCATGTAATACTGATTGTTATATAATCAATAAAATATACAAAGAGACAAATAGACAAAGCTTGTGTGCCAGGTGAAGTGCAAAACCTGACAAATCTCCTAAAGACACCCGCATAGCTCTTACCTGATAATGCCAGGGCTAGGATGAGGATGATGATGGCTGCAATTATGACGATGAGGATGATCATACTGCAAAAACAGAGAAACATATCATCGTATTAAAGTCACCGTATGAAATGTCAAACAAATTCACTACCAAGGTGTATTGATAGGGCTACAGTAGTTAACAATCACATCACATCTATTCTACTGACAAATAGTCCCTTAATAACATTCAGCACTTTAAACTCTAATCTCCACCATTAGTCAGTAACTCAAACATAATAATAATAATACATGGATTGTATTTATAATGCACTTTACAGTTGGGTAAATAAAGTGCTACAATAAGCATGTGCATAAAAACCATCCCACCACTATAAAAGATCTAAGCCTAACATTAAGCCTAATCGGGTTAAATGAGTTGCTCAGACATTAGCAACACTTGGTAAATGTATTGCCTATGATCAATTTGGTAGAATTCATTGATGGAAAAACGAATAAATCAAGACCTTAAAGTTCACCTCCCATATTTTAAAAAGCTGCAGTATATATATATATGAGCTCCACCACTTGAAACCTCTGAAAGCGAACAGACGTACATTGTGAAGATAGTGTCTCCCATTGAAGCCATAGTTCCCATATACTGTAGATCTGCAACTATTCCAGTGGACTGAGCAACTAGATCTCATGGCTTGTCTCCCTGTACATTGTATTATCTAACCTAGGTGTTACTGTTGGTACTGTTGAGGAGCGTCACTCACCATCCAACAGAGAACGCTACTCCTTATGTCAATATTGCATTTAAGGTGTGTACTACTTGTTTCAGCCACTCTCTGACATATTTGTCTCATCAACATATAGGAGCATGCATGCATTTGATATTCATTTATATACACACACCAATGACACTTATTTTGAGCCGAGTTGATCAAATTGTGCAACACTAAACAGTTTAAGTAGCCTATATTCTAAATATAGCCAATGAAAAAGTCATATTTAGTGTGAACTGGATTCTAATGCAAATTCCATACAACGTGAATATGACACATAATAAGCTATGTGTGTGTGTGTGTGTGTGTGTGTGTGTGTGTGTGTGTGTGTGTTTGTACACACTGGTGGAAAGTAAATAAGTACATTTACTGAAGTACTGTAAGTACAATTTTGGTGTATGTTTATTTTACTTGAGTATTTCCATTTATACCACACATAAACTCCATTATTACATAAAGAGGGCTTTGTGTGAAGCAGCTAATGATTACCAAATGAATCACACCAACATATTAATTGGGACCTCAATATCACGTTTCAGCTGAATATCACAGCGACTCTCAACCAGTGGGCCATGAGGATAAAATATACGTTAAAAAAAGGTTGACCACAGTCCAGCTCCTGTTGCAGGCGAGCGCGAATGTCATGAAGGTTTCACAGGAGAGCGCCCGCTTGTCACTCGCCTCTCATTGAACATTAAATACATGGCACGTCAAAACGCTCGCTGTGTGAAAAACCCAGCAACGCAGGAAATAAACACAAGAAACAACAAGGTAATGAGAGTCTTGAAAACACTTTATTGCCAAATAAGAAATGCAGTGACAACACAACAATGGATAATTAACAAAGAACTAGGGCTGGGCAATATATTGATATATCCATGTTGTGATATGGGACTAGATATGTTGGATACGGTAACATCGTGACATGACATGAGGATTGCCAAACTTTTTACCTCGAGACCCAAAAGATAAATTCTATGTCTCCCTGGGACCCAAGCTAGTAGATCGGCTATTTTCACTACTTCTCGAAAGTCTTTTTTTTAATAATTTTTTTGTTCATGGAATTTCTTGGTTTAAAAAAGAAAATCATCAATGAAATTATTTTGAAAAATACATTTTGATTCCCTTTTTTTTGTAATTAATTTATGAAAAATGTTGATTGATTGAAACAGAAAATAAAGGGATATTTACTAATGACCCACAAAAAATAGTCTGCGACCCACAATTGGGTCCCGAACCCAGTGTTTGGTAAACAGTGCTCTATATGGTATGGTGTCCACTCAAATATGCAAATTGATTGCCCGAGCAGGAAATTATGTGTGCACACGTAATTATGTTGTATTCCTGCTAAAAAATGTAAAAAAAAAACACACTTAATGTGACTGCCACCAGGTGTCCCCAAACCCTTCAAACACACACTCAGGACTGACACTTCAATGTGGACGCAACAGAGATATAAATGATTAAAAGAGTTGATTTTAGTAAATCATTTCCCCGTGAAAAATACAATGACATTTTGACAGAAATGCCCATAAAATAACACACATCAGTGGGAAGAGGCGGGAGAGGAAAAAAAGGCAAATGTACGTTGCGTGATGGCGTAGCGCGGCAAAAATAGCCGATCTAAAACCTCGCAACGCGTCCTACTAGCTAATTTCTTTATTAATCTTTTTAATTCCACAAGGGGCGCTCTAACACAGCTTCGGAATGATCCCTCGTCAATCAGAGAAGCAGTAGAAGGATGTGACGTCATTCCAAAAAAACGGACTTCCGTCTGCCCCAACTATAGGATTTTTAGAAAAACACTTCTAAGGGCGCGCTCCCACCGCACTTTTATTTTACCTCTGGGGCAGAATCTTCCAATGCTTTGTCAATGCAAATGCGTGGATTCTTGGAAAAAATCTGCAAGACCAGGAATCCACGCATTTGCATTGACAAAGCATTGGCAGATTCTGCCCCAGAGGTAAAATAAAAGTGCAGTGGGAGCGCGCCCTCACTCAGTTTCTTTTTTTTGTGTTGTGTTGAAAACCACCCATTTTCAACGGGCCATAGCCCCAAAGTTTTTTTGGTACACAACGTGGCTTCCACGGCGTTTCAAAGATCGTCTATTTTAAGGTAATTATGCTGGCATGGGGATAAAAAAAACGATGTTTAATATCTTGGCGGGTAATGTGTTAATGGCTTAAGTGAGTATAAGGTACGACACGGAGTGCGACGTCGCAAATTGGCCCTGTGCCTAGTTCACTGAACCTGGGTGGGGGAAGCCTCCCACGGCCCCCAGCCTCCAGTGAGTCAGCCCAGCGAGGGGGGAGTGCGGAGCGGGTTGGTCATAACCCAGGAGCTGGCGGGTGGACGACTCCCAGCTCCAGCCCATCTCCAGGCGGCTGCACACACAGGGGTACTGCCGGTCCGCCCAGCAGGCCCAGTCCACTGCCTTCTTCACAGCCTCCCATCGCTCTGGCCTGGAAGTTAGAATTTACATAACATTATTATTATCATGAGATCATTAGCTTTATGAAGAAAAAAAAAGGAACATCAACATTCTTCAAATTCTCCAAAAATTGCTGACATAGCAGATGTACTGTACAAGCTCAAGGACCCCCAAAATGATATGTAATTTGGCCGCGGACCCCCATGTCAAAATATTTTGTTCCAGGGAGGCAGGGACCCTCAGAATTGAAGATTTGAGTTACAAATGTTTGCTTTAAAAAATATTATGTTCAAAGATTTGCAAAAATGTGCAAAAATAGCAGATCTACAAGCAAGTGCTGCGCTATGAGCTTGTATATCTGCAATTTTTTAATAGCCAAAGTATAAAAGGTTAAAGTGGTTAAAATGATTGTGATGCTATATTAACACATTTAGCTGGGGACCCCCTGGAACCCCCCAAGGACGCCAGGGGGTCCCCGGACCCCACTTTGAGAACCAAAGGCATAGAGAGCATGTAGATTGGCTATTTTCCCTATTCATTGTCAATGAAGTACTGTATATATAGGGTTAAATGGTCAAGACAATACAGTGAAGGGTGGGGCTGCATGCAACATGGTTCCAAAGCAAGGAATCGAACCCAGGACATTGTAGTCACATGGTCAATGCACCAGGGAGGGAACCCTAGAGAGATTATTTTTAAAATAGATTAAAATCAGGGTTTTGTCTCCAATTAGATACCCATCCTTTATACGCACACATGCACATACACACACACACACACACACACACACACACACACACACACACACACACACGCGCGTGCACACACACACCTGGCCTGAAGAGGGCTAGCCTCTTCAAGTGAGAAGAGGCTCCGTAGGAGTTTTCCTTCCTCCAGCTGCTCCCCCCGCATCAGCTGCAGCACCAACAGAGTGGCCAAAAGCCTCAGGATGTCTGCACGGGCCCTCACACCTACACACACACACACACACACACACGTTTATATTACTGTACTCCTGAGGACATCAACATTTCAGAACGGGGATTTTATGAATGCCATTTTTGCAATTTGCACATTTTGCAAACGTCATTCACTGAACGTCTGTCTCCTTGTAGACTTGTCTCTCTCGTCACGTGCCACTCCTGCCTTCCATAATGCAGATAAATATCAAACATATTAGAAAATTATATTTTCTAATATAACACACACACACACACACACACACACACACACACACACACACACACACACACACACACACACACACACACACACACACACACACACACACACACACACACACACACACACACACACACACACACACACACACACACACACACAGTACCCAGTGAGAAGATGCCCTTGCTCTTCAAGAAGACATTGGCAAAAGAGTGCAGGTCGACTCTAATGAATCCACCCAGCTCAGCAGTACACTCCCAGTAGCCCTCCTAAAAACAACACCACACACAAACACACACACACACACACATGTACACAATACTGAAAACTCGAAAAAAAAACAAAGATTCGGTATGATATACATAGATGTTACAGTAAATTTGAGAAATCAGTCAGTTTGCAAAATGACTGGTGGGTTAGTGAATTCAAGGAAAAGCTGACACTAACCAGGATTTTGGGAGCTATTTTCACCTAGCCCCTAACACTAACCTCAGCCTAAATGTTAACCTTAGCCTAAATGTTAATAACATTCTCCTCAAATTAAAACCAATCAGTTTGATTTACACACACACACACACACACACACACACACACACACACACACACACACACACACACACACACACACACACACACACACACACACACACATTATTATGTATTTATAATATAGTCTCTCTTCTTTTCAAAAAAGGAGAGAAAAGTGAGAACTGAGAAGTACAGTGTAGACTGTAGAGGACCTACTGGATGCTGCTTCAAGAAGATGGACACCCACTGCATCAGCTCAACGCGTTGTTGTAGTAGTTGTTTTTGTTGTCGTACTTGTTGTATGAATTGTAGTTGTTGTCGTGGTAGTAGTTGTTGTGATCTTTGTTCGAGTCTGTCTTCCCCTTCTCCCCTGCAGACACACAATTATGGTGAATAGTAGTAGTAGTAATAAAAACAACAACAATAACAATAACAATCATAGAAATGCTCCTGGGACTCACATTACTCTGAAGGTACGACCTTCAGCGAGCCTGCTCTTGCACTTCAACTCTGCAGGCACTGACTCCCGAATGGCAGGTGCATATTCATGATATTCCAATGATTGTCTTCCGATGATACTTCGTGAAGCACCCATAGAATGTAGAGTGCTTTGTGGGGCCGTCACTACCGTCACTCTAGGAGCTAGAGTGACGGTAAGGGGTGGTGGAGCACCCAGAGCAGACGGAGGGATAGGGGGTTGTACATAGCAGATGGAGGGGTCCATAGCAGACGGAGGGGTAAGGGGTGGTGGAGCACCCATAGTAGACGGAGGGGTAAGGGATAGTGGAGCACCCAGATAGAGAGCGACAGATAGAGATTTGGAAGGAAGAGGAGGAGGAGGGGGAAGAGCACCGGGAAATCCCATCTTCCTGCCCCGCTTCTTGATCTTGTACTCCGACTCTGCAGGCACTGCACCCCAAGCAAACGGAGATCCAAAGGGTTGTGAAGCACCCATAGACAGAGACCCATAGCAAGGTGAATCGAAGCGAATCGGACCACCCTGAGCAGACGGAGGGGTACGGGATAGTGGAGCACCCAGATGAGACAGAGGGATAGGGTGTTTTGGAGCACCCAGAGCAGACAGAGGGGTACGGGGTGGTGGAGCACCCAGAGCAGACGGAGGGGTAATGGTTGGTGAAGCACCCACTCCTCCCCCAGCCCCCCAACCTGACTCTTGACACGGGGAAAAAAGCGGAGGAGGTGAAGATAAGCCAAATAAGCCTCCTGAAGGGGAAAAACTGGTAGGAGGAGGAGGAGGAGGGGGAAGAGCACTGGCAGATCCCATCATAACTGGAGGAGGAGGCGCAGAACATGTCCTGGGCATGGGCCTATAAAAAAAAACACCATCTGGAGTGGTAAGGGGTTGTGGAGCACCCAGAGCAGATGGAGGGGTAAGGGGTTGTGGAGCACCCATAGCAGGATGAGGGTATGGTGGTGGAGCACCCAAAGGGATAGAATGAGGGATAAGGGGTTCTGCAGGAGCCCCAAAAACAGCCAGAGATTGACGGGGCCTGCTGGATCGTCTGACTCCTATAGAAGGAGGAGCAGCAAAGTTAACGGCAGCATGGGGAAAAATGTAAGAGCTGGAAGGAGGAGGAGGAGGAGGAGGTGGTGAAGATAAGCCAAATAAGCCTCCTGAAGGGGTAGGACAGGTGACCGTGGGAATGAAAGACGAGGGAATGTAAGCCCCGGGAGGAGCAGCTCTTTGAAGTGTAGGCAAAGGTTTAAGGGACAAGTTAAGGGTAGCATGGGGGGAATCGTAAGAGGAGGAGGAGGAGGGGGGAGGGGCAGCAAAAAATGTCCTGCTCATCACAGTCGATCTCTGTGTGAGTGCCATAGGAGCAGAATTGGAAAAAAGTGAGGAGGAGACGCACAACGTCCCTGGGTCGTGCAAGGCAGGGGAGGACTCATCATATATCATGTCTTCATATATGTCCTCCATCTCCATCATCTCCTCTGCAGGAGACGAGGGCAAACAGCTCAGGGTCTCCTCTGCAGGAGACCCCCTGCACCTGCCGTAGGACCTCTGAGAGATGGAGAAATATTCCACATTAGGGTTTGTTTACCTTTACAATAATAATGATAATAATAATAATATTATATTAATAATAATAATTTAATAGTAATAATAATAATGATAAAATAAAAAAGCTAATAAACAGCCTTTCACAAACATGAATAAAACCACATAACATAAAAAATATGCTCCAAAATTAAAGAGACAGTCAGATACCTCATGATATGACCCTTCATCATCAGATGTCACATCATCAGATGTCACATCATCACATATATCCTCCTCGTAATCCAGTAATTCCAGGTCTTCCTCCTCAGAGTATGTGAGGTACGGGAGGAAGTCCACGTCTTCTTCTGAGACCAACTTGTGAACGTCAGTGAAGTCCTCCTGCTGCTGCGGCCGCTCTGAGTCCTGGGACACAGCGGAGAAAAGCTCCTTACACACAGGCAGCGTCAGCAGTGGTGGAAAGTAGCTGAGTACATGTACTTAAGTGATGTACTTAAGTACAATTTTTAGTTGCTTTTTACTTTACTAGAGTATTTCCAATTTGCAATACTTTTACTTCTACCACTACATCTGAGAGGCAAATATTGTACTTTTACTCCGCTGCAATTATTTGAAAACTTTAGTTACTAGTTACTTTGCAGATATAAATGACTATATTATAAAACATACATTAACCACTTTAGCCCTATCTTATACATAGGCTATTTGAAAATATTGTGAGCTTGTATCTGCTATTTTCATACATTAGTACTTTTACTTTTGGTACTTTTAAGTATATTTTGATGCCAAAACCTTTGAACACAGGCCTTTTACTTGTAGCAGAGTATTTTTATATTGTGGTGTTGCTACCACGATATATTAATAATCTAACAATAATGCGTGCGTGCGTGCGTCAGTACTAAAAACATGTATTACAAATTATTTTTTTATCAAAAGTTGGGTGGTCTGTTGAGTTCTCTGTGTGTGTGTGTGTGTGTGTGTGTGTGTGTGTGTTTGCACATGTGTGCATACGTGTGAGTGTACTGTATGTGTGTGAGTGTGAGTGTGAGTGTGAGTGTGAGTGTGTGTGTGTGTGTGTGTGTGTGTGTGTGTGTGTGTGTGTGTGTGTGTGTGTGTGTGTGTGCAAGCGTGCTGAAGAAATGCTATGTGTTATGTAGTGTACATCACAAACCCTCTCCTCGATGGCCACAAAGCTGGTGAACTGAGACAAGATGGAGTACTCTTTACTCAGCTCTACGATGAACGACTTCAGCTCGGCTTTCTTCTCCTGATGAAAAAAAAGAAAGACACACATCAATGAAATCAATCAAACAACCTGCTTATCAGCATCAATCTAATTCAGTCGTTCCCATCCTTTTCTGGATATGGGAAAATCTCGAAAGCGTTCGTGGCCCACCTACAGTTTCTGACCTATAACAGGGGCATTAGGCTGCCACCTTGTTATGCCATGTGGTCAGAACCTTGCCTTGTTAGTTATATTATCAATACAATCTTAGTGTTTCGCCAATTATTTGGGGGCCCACTTGCAATATCTTCACGGCCCTCCAGTGGCCCCTGGCCCATGGGTTGGGAACGGCTAATCTAATAAAAGGTATTATAGTTAAATCAGCCAGAATGCTGTGCCACTCACCCAAGCATGCATCCAAACACACGTCTTATGGCACAGCAGAATAGATCCTCGGTTATAGGTGATATGAGATAGTCGTATGACAAATCCTGAAGATAGCTGATCTACAAGCTCACGACACACTTTGATCCTTCATATCGGCTATTTTTGTTATTTTCTTTAAACCTTTTTGACGATTTTCACCTACAGTATAATGAAATGGCCAAAATAGGGACACCATGTTGACAGTTGTTAATCCACCAGGGTAGAATGGATTCTACTACGCAGCCACAACACAGTGGAATTCTCTATCCACAGCCCTTAAAGTTTTAATTTCCCCACTAAAGTTTAAAGCTGGCCTAAAATCATGGCTCCACCATGATTCAAATTGGACGAAGCTAAATTGGTTCCTCGGCTGGCCTTCCCCCAGGGTAGGGAGCAGCTCACTCCTTGTGTGTGAGTGACATCCTCCATGTGTCGTATCCTGGGCCCCCCACCTAGGACGTTATTTCATGAAATTAAATTGTATATTTTTATATTCTATGTTGTTGTTTTGTTGCACTGTTGTTTGTGCAGTTGTTTTAGTATTGAATGTTTAATGGACCACAATGGAAACAAGCCTCTGGCTTCTAATGTGCCATCCATTTGGTGTTTTTGAACTTGTTGTACTGCTTGTATCTTTACAAATTGTGAATAAAATATTTAATCAATCAATCATCTACTGTATACAGTAATGCACATACACATGTGAATGCATGCATGCATGTCGTGCATGCATGTGTAACACCCAAGATTCCAACCAGGTAACAGCCCAAAGTATACCCCCCGGCAAAACTATACCCGGGAAAAAGTGGGCTAGCTTGTTTCATACCCCGGGTGAATATTCTGGGCTAGTCCAATTTATAAAACAGGCTAGCCCAAACTATACCGCCTTGTGTTTTTCATTGATTATGTTTACATCATAATTATTTTAGTAATGCATTATTAAGTAACATCTCTCTAATCCAGATTATATTATACCCCCCCCCCCCTCCTCCCACCCACCCACCCACCCACCCACCCACCCACACACCCACACACACACACACACACACACACACACACACACACACACACACACACACACACACACCAACCTCATGTTCAGCTTCTCTGGAGCCCAGGTTTCCATCTTCATAATCCTTGATGAGCGCTCTGGCTGTGAGTTTGTGGAGGAACTGTACACATAAATATAAAGACATAATCATCATCCTTATCATCTCACACAATCTTTTCTCAGGTCAGCTTTTGTGAGCTTGTAGATCTGCTATTATTGCAATTTGACATACAAAGAAGTATATCGGGTTCAAGCGGTTAATGCAATCAGCAAGTGTGTGCACCCTACTTACTATCCTCTGGTGTCACCATTAGGTCAAGATTTCCAATTGAACACATAAGCACCCTCTCTAAACCTAATGGACAGAGTGACGTCACATTTGCATTCATGCACCGTAGATCAGTGGTTCTCAAAACGTTAACTCAGGGTTCCAAATTGACCCTTACATGTCTGTAACACAGAGAGTGTCACTCTCAGAGTTATGGGAGTCCTTGAAATTAAAACGTTTGGGAACCACTGCCGTAGATGAGGGTGAAGCCTAATTATTTGAGTGACCCCATGATCTTTCCTCTATCACCATCTTCAGGCCAAAATGACAGCTCATGGTTTATTCAAGGATGATGTGGTGTGTGTGTGTGTGTGTGTGTGTGCGTGCGTGCGTGCGTGCGTGATCTCACCGTGCCCTTGGTCTTTTGCAGTTCGCTGGTGGACACCATGGTGTTAATCTCCTGACCACTCAGATTACCATGGAGAGAAGCCTTGAAAAACCAACATACTGTTAAAAGTTTTACCTAGCCACTGTTCAGTACACACACACACACACACACACACACACACACACACACACACACACACACACACACACACACACACACACACACACACACACACACACACGCACACGCGCGCGCGCACACACTTATTTCAAAAACATACACAATGGAACCAAATGTCATTACCCATCCCTACACACAGTTTTAAAGGAATGGGTGGTGTACCTGGGTGCAGTGTGGCACAAAGCCGTAGACCAGGGTGTGGCAGTCATTGAAGAGGGCATGAAGCTGTGCTGGGGCCTGAACAGCAGAGGGCGCTCTGGGGTTGAACTGCTGCCACTTCACAGACACCGAGCTGCAGCCCGGAGATGCCATGCGCCTCACCTGAGACGACACCTGACACACAGAGAGACACACAGGTAGGACTGGCACCATCATGAACGTTTACTTGACGATTAATTGTCGTACAAATAACTGTGATTAATGATTTAACATGTGTTTTTTCTAGACTGACTGATATGTTTGATATTTAAATATGTATGCTAACCACATTAACCCTGGCATCCATATTTTGTTTTCATAACTAGACTGGTTATGCAATAATTACCCGTTGTAGCCGTTGTCAAGGGTACCTATTGTACCCATCATGTTTCTCTGTGTCCACTTTATGCTCATACTATATGGACATTTCTGTATGTTTGACTGTGTCCCTTTTATGCCCAAATATAGTCCAGGTCCAGGTCAGTCATGACATCAGGGTACTCCATATATGGGTTTATCTATGCGAATGACTTTCTTTTTTTAACAAATTGAACCCTGGAAACAACACAGAGTCGACTCACTTCTCAATCTGAGCAAGCAACACACCCCAAAACACAGACTATTGGTAGCTTAAAACATTGTGGAGTTTGGATGCACACATACGCCAGTCTGGAGAAGTGCTTCTGCTACAGTAATAGTAAATGTACACAGAGTGTGTCTCACCTTCGCTGACCAGGTGTGTTTGGTCTTTGTGTCAAAGAATTCATAGGCTCCTCCCCCAGCCTGGGCCAGGGCTCTCAGCATGTGCCGATTGGCTGTCGGGCTGAAGTGACAAAACATGCATGAGTAATACATGAATGCACACATACACACAGATCCCACATACACACAGTGATGTCTTTGTGAACTGATCAGATCAGCTATTTTCGAATGTATTTGAAACTTTCACCTATAATGACATGCCCAAAATAGGGATTGATTTTTCATCGATTCACGGCCTGAAAATCGACAGTAGTGTAGTGCAATCAAATCTGGATGTTATGTTTGACACCGACTGTCTGTCCACCCACAAGCCAATTTCAAATGACATATCAATATAATTGATTAAATTGATTAGTTTGATTAACTGCTGCACCCCTAATTAAATTTGTAAACTTTTGACCCCTTGACCCCTAGTGACCTGAGGCCGCAGGTGAAGAGACGGCTGTGCTGAGCGGCGTCTCTGACGAGTCTCAAGGTGAGGTCCGGGTTCTGGATGTGGCCGTCGGACAGCAGCAGCAAGTTCCTGAGGCCGCGGGATGGAGGCAGCAGGCTCAGGGCTCGCAGGGGCCTCCACAGCTCAGTGCTGCCCCCAACTGGAGGGTGGGACTAGGAGAGGGAGAAGAAGGAAGGAATTTCTTACTAATTATTCATGCAATTATACAGTAACTGAATTAACAATGAACCTATTTGGCAAAACTATGATTTATGATTTTATATAAACAATTACAAAAGTCCTACACAAAATATAAACAAAATCACACAATTCATCATCTTCATTTTAAAACCCCAGCCTGCCTCATACAAAAGGTTAACAATGCATGGATCTGGGGATGGAGGAAGAGTGGGGAGATGCATAAAGCAATAATTATAATAATAAATAAAAAGTTTAAATATTATTTAAACTTTTAATGTTTTTTTTCGAAAATGAACAGCCTACTTCATCATACAAGAGTGTAAAATAAAAACATAATAATAATTATTATCAGTTACTTTCCATCACTGCAGGCCTCATCTGTCCCTCAAATCTCACCTGGATGAACTTCTTAGCGGAGTCAGAGACCTTACATTCCTGGGCAGCAAGGAAGGCATCTTTGTGTTCTGAAAGACACAACCATATGGTATACATAAAAAAAAAAATAACTCCACTTTAATGAATATCCTACTCAAATTAGCCAAGTGTTAAAAAAAATACAGCCCTATATTCAGCGCTGTTGGGCAAAAAACTTTTTACATTGCCTTTGTAAGGAGCCTTTGTTCCAAAGCCACCAATGTATGGTAGTTATTATTTAGCCACAAGCTCTTACAGAATTAACACTTTTCATTGATTAAATGTAGACAGGCCACTTTCAACCTGGCATGCCTGTCTTGGACATCTTCAAATATTTTCACAAGAGCTCGAAATAGCCGGCCTACAAGGCTCACAAACAACGCGTGGCGAATAGCGACACCTATAGGTTGAAAATGATTAAGAGCCATCTCTACCCACTCCCACTCTGACCTGTGCCAAAGAGGATGACGTTGGCCTTCCAGCGGCGGGATGAGGAGCGAAGGTCTGTGAGGAGCTTCAGGGCGATGGCCCTGGCGTTACGAAGAGCTTCTCCACGCATGGACTCAGACGAGTCCAGCAGGAGGACAACCTCGTCACAGCCGACATGGCCTGAAGAGGACACCTCAAAGTCTGGGTAGAACACCAGCATGGAGGCCTGGAGGAGGAACCACAGTCAAGTCATGCATGCAACGTGTTGTGAGCTTGTAGAACAACATTTTTTTAAATATTTTTGACACCATTGTACAATGGAGCATAAACTGGGCAAATGGTGAGACTGGGTGGACAGATGGTGAGACATAGAGAGACACATAAACTCCCGACATGTCCACTGCAGGCATGCTCTACCCAGCGAATTTGGAATGGCGGGTGGTTTTAGAATCCGCTATGCGCTCTCCCAAACGTGTGTGGGCTAGATCATGGGTTCCCAAACTTTTCAGCCCGCGACCCCAAAATAAGGCGGAAATTGACTCGCGACCCCACCTAAACCTGGAGGTCATTTATGCACATAAACTTGCACGTTCGGTGTGCATTTGTAATGTGTTAAAATGGTAAAATGCGGGGGCACGGTGGCGCAGTCGGTAGCGCTGTCGCCTCACAGCTAGAAGGTCCTGGGTTCGATTCCCGCCAGGGACGCTGTGGGCGCTGGGGGCGTGTTCTCTCCTCCACGTCTTCGCCGCCCATACCCTAGGTGGGGTTGGTGAAAGGGCCTACTCTGTGTGGAGTATGCATGTTCTCCCCGTGTCTCCTAGGGTAGTTAATACCCTCACAAAAACATGTAGTAATCCTGGTCACTATACTGCCTCCCCCTGGTCAGCCGGGGCGCCTGATGGAGGAGAAGGGAACTGGTTGGAATAACGTGTTCCTTCCACGCGCTATGTCCAACCAGGGAAACTCCCCCCTGTCGGGTGATAAGAAGTGGCCTGCTTGCTCCTCATGCATTGAAGGAGGCATGAGCTTCAGCTTGGGCTCTCCCTAGGCTGGCAGAGGGTACGTAGTGCCCAGGATTACATAGGCAATTGGCACTGGGTGAAAAAATGTGGGTTACAAAATCGTGGGATAAAAATTAATAAAAAATAATAATAATAATAAAATGGTAAAATGTACCATTTGTGATCATTTTAGATGGTATTTCATCCATTCTGTTGAATTTAAAGTAAAAAAAAAAAATGATGACCCAAAATAATTTCGCGACCCCACGTCAGTCTCCCGCGACCCCAAGTGGGGTCGCAACCCCTACTTTGGGAACCCCTGCGCTAGATAGCAATTTTAGGGAAGACAGAGGCAGACACAAAGTGGAAGAGATCAAAGTAAGGAGAGACAGACTGAGAGAGAGAGACAGACACAGACAGACAGACAGACTGACCTGGCTGTCTTTGTCAGGGTGATTCTCCACCCACATCCTGGGCAAGTGGATCTGGGACAGTTTGATTGACAGCTGGAAGCCGTCTGGACCCAGAACCTCTCCTGGTACAACACTCACCACCGCCTTACAGGCTGTTTTCTACACAACAATACACACACCAAGTTAAGTTGGTCTGAAACCAACTTACAAAGCGCAAAAAAACTAATGACAAACAAATAATGACAAACTATAATAACATTGATACACACGTTATAGACACAAGCCCATGTGCACATTAAAAAATAGTAGATCAGTAAGCTCACAATGTGTCGCGTTGTGAGCGCTGCTTGTAACACTTACCTTGATTCTGACTTTGTGAGAGTCACACTTGAGACTGGTGATTTCATTGGGCATGTCGATGGACATGTCCAGGGAGAACTCACTGACACACACACAAACACAAGTTGGACGTTTGATTTAATTAATTCATTCATTTCTTTATTATTTTGAATAGCTGAAATATAAAATAGGGCTTAAATGGCTACTATTTCAGTGCTCCCACCGTGAAAACAATATTATGCTTCTTTTTTTACACATTGTATTTTTTAAATACATTCATAAAATATATTTTGGATGCTGGAAATATATTTTCATAACATACTTTAGATACACCTATTAATAAGCTTAATTTAACAGAAAAGTGTAACTCACCCCTTAGTATCCAGGTCAGTCACACACACCTTCTTGACAGTAGCCTGTTAATAAAATATGTTTTGTGTTATATTGGTATGAGCTTATCTTCATGATTTGTATATTTTGAGGCCAATACTTTTACCCAGGTAAAATTTTGAATACAGGCCCAAACAGAGTATTTTTATATTGTGGCATTGCTACTTGTACTTCTACTTAAGTAAACAATCTGAGTACTTGCTCCACCACTGCTCTCCACTCACCTGGGTGGTCTGGTTGAGTGCAGCGCTCTCTTGCCATGGCGCCACGCTACCAGGCAGGGAGAAGACAACATGGCCGTCCCTGACGATAAGCTCCGAGACAAACGTGACTTTAATCAAGACGGTCGCACCGGGCGGCAGATTCCCCACGCTGATGGTGAACACATCCTGGTGGTCGCACGGAGATGACGTCATCATTATTATTCATTGTACATTGACACTTATCATACACAGGTGGCATTGTATGCTAACAGTATTTGAACATAAGAAGTCAAAAATAGGACTTCCTGTAAACACAAATCAACATAAACAGTGTGTGTGTGTGTGTGTGTGTGTGTGTGTGTGTGTGTGTGTGTGTGTGTGTGTGTGTGTGTGTGTGTGTGTGTGTGTGTGTGTGTGTGTGTGTGTGTGTGTGTGTGTGTGTGTGTGTGTGTTCAAACAGAGGTATAAACAGAGCCATACTGGGGCGTCTTGGTCCATGAGGTAAGCTCCATGACCTTTGGCCACAGCCTCCTTGTACTCCTTACGCGCCTTTTCCTTCTCTTTCACCTGGGATAAAAAAACACAACAACAGGCAACTCAGTCCTGAATTGACAGGGCGTTGTTGAGGGGTTTGGTGTACAACACTAAAATAGACATGTAAGGGTCCATTTGGTTACTCTTGTATACTCTGAGTTACAAATGGATAAGTGAACAGTGTGGACCCAAAAATGGGTCCTGACCCATTGTTTGGGAAACACTGATGTAGAACATTGGTTCTCAAAGTGGGGTCCGGGGACCCCCAGGGGTCCTTGAAGGGGTTCCAAGGGGTCCCCAGCTAAATGTGTTAATACAGCATCACAATCATTTTAACCCCTTTATCCATTTATATGTTAACTAAAATAGCTGATATACAAACTCACAGCGTGTCACTTCGTGCCGCGCTGCGAGCTTGTACATATGCTATTTTTGAATCATTTAGAATATTCAAACACAAATGTTCTCTTCTGGGGGTCCCTGGAACCGCGGCCAAATATATATCAATTTGGGGGTCCTTGGCACAAAAACGTTTTAGAAACACTGATGTATGAGAGAGAAAAAACAGCTGACCTGTCCCACCACATGTTTCCCGTTGATGAAAGCCTCAAACCCGCACACAGCGGCACAATCGTCCAATGGGAACACATACTTGGCCTCGATGGGTACAGAGCTCTGATTGGTGTACTTCTGGAAGATGATAACCTGGGAGCCAATAGGGACAAGTGTACAGAAAGTTCTATTTGTTATCAAAACATGTGAAAATGTATTTCAGGGAACCGAAATGTGTATTGAAACATATTTTTATATATTTTTAGATGTCTGTTGTGTATATCATTATATTCAGTAGGTTCATCTACATTTTAAATGTGCTGTCATGTACCTGGGAGAGCAGGTCCATCAGCTTGCACTTCACATGAACGGCCTGTAGAGGGAGTTGTTGACCAGAGCTGTCCAACAGTCCTGCAGTCACCTTATCCAGTGGATTTTCGCTGCTCCAGATGCTGTCCTCATCAGACAGAACTATGTGCACGAACACAAACGATACACAACGATACACTATGTGCACGAACACAATATTATTGTACTCAATAATATTGAGTGGGAGCTTTATAGGGATTGAAATATTGTGTTCATTCAGTAGTAGTATATACTAAAAACAATAAAAAGACATGGGTTAGAAATGACCCATCACTTTCAAACTGGCGTCCAGTTTCCCAAAATGTCAGAAGATTGCAAAACAATAAATGTTACAAATAGCCTATCTACAAGCTCACAAGAGCTTGTAGAATAAGTATAAAATAGGGCTCAAGTGGTTAATCGATTCATTAATTAAAAAAACTAAACATTTTAACCCATTTTACGATTATTCGATTAATCTAAGAAAATAATGGATAATTGTAGCCTTACTTTCAGAGGATGGCGTGCTGGGCGGAGGGAGCTCAGAGGAGGTGTCCACGGAGGGATGGAACTCCTGCAGCTGGTCTCCTTCAACAGTGAACTGGATCACAAACCTCAGCTTCACCTGGTCGGTACTGTACACCACAAACTCATCATCCTGCAACGCACAAAACACATGTTGGTGCAAAGACACAGGCTGGGATGTATGGGTTGGGTAAATGCAAATACACACCTATACAAACACATAGAACACACACACACACACACACACACACACACACACACACACACACACACACACACACACACACACACACACACACACACACACACACACACACACACACACACACACACACACACACACACACACACACACACACACACACACACACACACACACACACACACACACAGAGAATGTATAAAATGTACCGTTGCTGTCTGGGCAGAAACCTCTCATCTCCATATTCTAACTTTTTGTGTTTTTTCGTAAATGGCCTTCTTGATCACACTACTTGACTTAAACCCTTTTGCTCTTTGGGGAGCATAGGTCATTTATGAATTTCCTCCAGCTAGTTCGGAGGAAATTCATCTGCTTCCTTCCAAGATGTTCCTTTCTCCCTGAGTTCCGCCTCGACAGACCTTTTCCAGCTGTTTCTGGGTCTTCCTTGTTTTCTTTTCCCCTGAGGGTTCCATGTTAAGGCCTGCCTGGTAATGTTGGAGGATGGTTTCCTCAGGGTGTGCCCGATCCAGCCCCATTTCCTGCGTTTAATTTCTATTTCTATTTGTTCTTGTTGTGTGGTTTGCCAGAGCTCTTCATTTGTGATGGTGTTTGGCCAGTAAATTGCCAGGATGTGTCGTAGGCATCTGTTGATGAATGTTTGTAGTTTGTTTGATGTTGCTTTGGTGGTTCTCCATGTTTCCGCCCGTAGAGTAGTACTGACTTGACATTGGAGTTGAAGATGCGGAGTTTGATTTTTGTGGAGATGTGCTTTGAGTTCCATACTTGCCTTAGTATTAAAAATGCTGTTCTAGCCTTCCCTATTCTTGCTTGTATGTCTTTGTCGCTGCCTCCGTCCTTCCCAACAATGCTTCCCAAGTAGGTGTATGTGTCCACCGCCTCTAGTGCCTCTCCGTCCAGGTTAATGGCATTGTTTGTTTTGTCTATGGTCATCACCTTGGTTTTGGTTTTGTTCATATGAAGTCCTGTAGTGTCTGATCACACTACAGCGTCACACAAAAGCATCAAAAGTAGCAGAGCTATAAACTCGTTTTGAGTTTGTAGATCTGCTACTTTTGGACATATGAGGTTTCCACCCGACAGAGACGATAATATTATGGTATAGAGAGTAGAGACACATTTTTTATTTCATTTGAATTTTGCATCCACATACAGTCCTGTACCGCACGCACACAGTATACTGTATACTAGCATGGATTCACCCTGAAGGCATTGTTGTCGCAACGGGTAGGTGTATTTTTTATGCTTGCCATGCATTAGCCAGACTATTAAAGGCTTTTTAATTGTTCCGCAAGAGTGCCTTGGTCTCCTCCCTTTCTTGCCAGTTAATTTTGTTACCCATTTGTACCAAAGAACACCTTTTTCCTTTTTACTCAGCTTTCTTCTTCACTGTATACTATATGTTGTAGATATTCATTGGGGAAAACAATTTGTGTACATGCACAGACTCTCACTCTCGTTCTCCCCCCCAAGCATATTGTACACATGCAAGATTGAACACTCGGTGACACAAACACACATATTTACACAAACTAGAAGGTCAACATTCCAGACAGTATACACACACACACACACACACACACGACCACAAACACACCTGGAACTCAGACTGAGTGCCGGGGGTCTGGCGGACCCCGTGGACACTGTGGTATCCTTCCGGGGCCTGACAGAGGCTGGGGTCCTTCCGGTGCAGGTCCCTGCATTCCCCCAGGGCCACGTCGCACACAAGCAGCAGCCGAGAGCCGTCGGTCGCACTGGGCTTGGAGTACTTCAGACTGGTGCTGTAGATGGAGAAGATGGAGACTGACTGACTGACTCACTGACTGACCATTGGTTCTCTAACCCTTTCCATGATTTATTTCTATATGTAATACTTTATTGATTTTTATTTTTTACAAATATAAAACACATAACATCACAGCAGTGGTGGAAAAAGTACTCAAATGTTTTACTTAAGTAAAAGTACCAATACTGCAATATGGAAATACTCTGTTACAAGTAAAAGTCCAGAATCCAAAATTTACTTGAGTAAAAGTACAAAAGTATTGGCATCAAAATGTACTTAAAGTACCAAAAGTAAAAGTACTGAAATAGCAGATCTACAAGCTCACAGATCGGCTATTTTCAAATAGCCTTTGTATAAAATAGGGCTAAAGTGGTAAATGTATGTTTTATAATATCATAGTTTACATCTGAAAAGTACAAACTAAAGTTTTCAAATAATTGTAGTGACGTGCTCGGGTGGCGCAGTGGTAAAGTATCTGCTTTGACTCGGCTCGACTAGACTCTATATGAACACAATTGGTGTGTTCGGGGGACGGAAGCCGGGCGGGGAGGGTGTCTCTGTCTCTGCATGTATTCCTACGGGCTGGGGCGAACATGTTAGCAGGGAGTGTTGGGCGGGAGGAGTAGGACGAAGGCTCTACGTCCTCCCTCTGGGGCTCCTCACTGGTAGGCGAGTCAGTAGGATACAACAGCAGTGACAACTAATCTATTGGTAGATACGTATAACATACAGTACAAACAGTATGTATGCAGCCTACTTCCGAAACCTGTTGTTCTGCTGACCTGATGGAGTCACTGAAGTAGATCCCACTGCCCAGGTCCCCAATGTCTGTCCTCTCAATCCCATGATGCTTCACTCCAACAGTGGGCAGCAACAGGCCACTGGATAGAAAACATGAGAGATCACAGTCATGTCATACAATACTAGGGTAAGCAATCATTTTTATTGGTGCGTGTGTGAGTGTGTGTGTACTTTATTACTATATTGTGAAAGCCAAATGTCCCCACAAGTATAGTAGAATTTGCTAAATGAACATTGTGACTTTCCTGTTCCTCACAAGAGAAATTACATTTACAGTTAGGATTACATTCAAGCCCCCAGAACCACGGTAGAACAGTGAAGCGGCCAAGCCTGGTGGTCAAACCTGAGAATACACTTAAAATGCTTCTGCGCGTGCATCTCCCGTTTGTGTGCATGCTCACCACGCGTCACGACCCATGGAACCAATGGAATGGACCCATGGAACCAATATTTCTTACTTCCGGGTGCTTCAAAACGCCACTGAGCAATTGCGTTGAAATGAATAGCTGGGGGCGGGGCAATCCGCCCTCTAATTATATTATATCTCTATGATTACATTAGGAAATGATTTAGGTTAGGGTTAGGATTAGGCATTTTGAGGTTATGTTTAAGGGTTGGGGTTAGACATATTCTGATTGATACTTAGTTGCATGTCAGTGTCACTCACTGAAAATAGCCAATCTACAAGCTCACCACGCATCGCAGTGCAACGCGTGTTGAGCTTGTAGACCGGCTATTTTCATCTATATGCTGTTGATCCACTGTTTGGCTATTTTCGGTGCGCGAAACAGGTACGCAACCAAGTATAACTCAGGCTTTAGGGTTGGGGTTAAAATGGCATTTATAAAATTGGTATCCAGAAATGTCTATGTCCTCTAATACAACCAATGTGAGTGTGTGTATGCGTGCTCAGTCTGCTCACCGAGACAGGATGCCCACAAAACTGCTGGGGCTGGAGGCATGGAGGAGGAGCCTAATGTTGCCCAGCTCCTTCCTAAACGTATGTAGCTCCGCCCCTCTGCTGACCCGCAGCATCTGCTGGACCTGCACGTTGCTAAGAGACGGACATATATACCATAATTATACACCATGCACTGTAATAGCTACAGTCAACATATAAAATAATTATACAACATATACACTAACTGCTATAGTCAACTTATGCAATAAACACGTATCCATTTCTCTGAGTATGAGATGGAGGATGACTGATTTAAGCAGTCACACCTGGCCTGAGTCAAACTATAACTGGTAATCGAGGCACAACAGGATAAATCATTCATCTCCACTAACATTCAGGGAGAACCACTGTCCAGACAGAAGAGGACCATCTGCTCTCCTGTGTAAAAGTTATTTTGTAGCTACAGGATCGTGAGAGTACCACAGCATTGCAAGCAGCTTATGTGATCTGAACTTTGACCTTTCAGCAAACAAATTCCTCAGTAGGTCAGTTCGCTTTTTCTTTTCAAACCACGTGAGAAGGTCTTATTCTATCACTGCTAAACAGATGGTAACATTTTACTGTGCCAAATTAGAAAAATCTCACATCGCAATCACCCACACACACAACTTATTTATATAACAATAGACCGGTGGCGCCGGCCTATTCGGGAACAATGCAAGTCGGGAACGAGGCAACAGGACAGGTTAGAGGATATAGAACTTTTAACAAATTTAACAAAGCAAACAAATTCACTTGAAATCTTTAAGCATAAGGCTGTTTTAATAGGTGGCACATTACCTGTGTCTAAGCAGATTGCTGACATCCTTAAACTCAATGCTGTCAGGGGGAACGTTTTCAATGCCGCACCTCAGGGCACGGTACTTCCCCAGACAGGAAGGGAAGGGGCTTCTTGAGGTTTCTTCACTCACGTTCAGTAAATCTCTGATCAACTTGATGATGAGAGGCAAAAATAAATCATAGTCATGTTAGAAAGACGATTACTGTGATGGGCTTGTAAAAACTAATGATAAAGAACTATATTTATAAAGCGTTTTTCAAAACAGTGTTACAAAGTGCTTTACAATAGCAAGATACAGATTTCTAATCAGCTTAAAATACATGCCGTAACTCAATGCATTTAGGCGCATACACATCGTCAACTCAAGACGACCCGTTGCAGTTCAAACCGAGCATCATGAATTTAGGTGACTTTGAATTGTGGCATGGTTGGTTATGCCAAACGGGCTGGTCACAAACTGCTGATCTAATGGGATTTTCATGCACAACCATTTCTAGGGTTTACACTGAATGCATCTGTTTAGGCAACGCTTTTCGTATCTTCTAATTGTCCAATTTGGTGATCCTAACCCTTGCATCAACGAGGTATTTTCACCCTCAGAACTGACGCTCACTGAATATTCTCTCTTTTCCGGACCATTCTCTGTAAACCCCAGAGATGGTTGGGTGTGAAAATACGAGTAGAGCCTGTTTGGCTCTACTTTGGCCTGTTTGGCATCACCAACCATGCCACGTTCGAGGTCACTTATATCACTCTTATTTCCCATTCTGATGCTCGGTTTGCAGGTCATCTTGGCCATGTGTACATGCCCAAAGGCATCGAGTTGTTGCCATGTAATTGGCTGAATGGAATTTTACGTTAAGGAGCAGTTGGACTGATAAAGTAGCCGGTGAGTGTAAAAAAGAGCCATAAGGAAAAAAATACAAAAACAACAGGGCAGACATTTAGATAAAATAAACATCAATAAAAGCACATGGCATCAATTAACATCTAAACAAATTAAGACAAACATGAAAAGGTATACGAAGAAAAAAGCACGGATAAAGAGGCAATCACAACTATGAAAAAGCCTTGATATAAAAGTAGGTTTTCAGAAGTGATTTGATATGGATATTGTTTGTTACCTGACACAGGTCCAGTTTGTGTGATATGATATTGGCGTTATTGAGCAGTTTGTCGTTTTCTCGGTGCGGTAGAAGAGTGTAGAAGTCCTCTGTGGCAGAGTGGATTTCTGACACGTCACTGAAAGTGTTCTCCTTCACCTTCTTCCAAATCTGAAGCAGCAGACCTTCTGCCCTGCTCACCTACACACACACACACACACACACACACACACACACACACACACACACACACACACACACACACACACACACACACACACACACACACACACACACACACACACACACACACACACACACACACACACACACACACACACACAGTATATACTATACTTTTGAGGACATCACAATCTTTAGTGCCAAACCAGCAACATTTCAATTCCCAGATACTGTAGCCTCCCTACACACTCACATTTTGATTGTACAATGTATGGTTCAAGAGTTGTAAGCCAAAATGTAAAGCTGCCTGTTAGTGCCACCATGAGGCTGATTTCAAAAGAGATTTGGGTGGGGGTTCTTCCTTGGCCTACTGGCATGCAAAGCTGGCATGCAAAGCTGTACACAGAGACCCACACACGGATGGACGCACGGAAAGACGAATGGACCAGAATAGGAATGCCAGGTTGAAAGTGGTAATAATTGGTGCAACATTCTGGTGCCTCCAAACAGACAAGGCCCCAGGTAGATCTACAAGCTCACAACACATCACAAATGTGACACGTTGTGAGCTTGTATATCTGCTATTTACGGCACGCAACACCAGAGTGCAACCAAGTATAAATCAGGCTTAACATGGGTAAAATGCAAACAGGAAGACATAAGACAAAACTCACGTCATTGAGGCTGAGCCTGGAGATGGGGACTTTGAGGACGTTGCCCAGGCAACCCTGAGCTTCTCTCCACAGCAGCTCCACGAACACGCCCACTTCCTGTGACACACTCCTTGTGTTCAGGTTCTCTTCCAGCCGCAGCTGTCAATCAATCACACAGGTTCGAGAGTCAAGTGACTTTAGTTTACCTTCCATTCATTTCACTTTAGTCTAGTCTAGCCTAAGCCATTATGATCTAATGAGGTTTATCCCAGTCTAGTCTGGTTTAGTTCAGTCTAGATTTGTTTTTGTTTCAAGGACCCCCAGTTTGGTATGACCCCACAGACCCCATAACTTTGAGAGTGTACATTCTCTGAATTACAGACCTGTAAGGGTCCAATTGGTTCCTATTAACTAGGGGACCTCCTGGAACCCCCTCAAGGACCACTGGGTCCTTGAGGGGGGTCTAGTTTTGATCTAGTTTAGTCTAACTGAGCCTGGTGCACTTCTCTCCAAGGTGGTGAACCATCCAAATGAAAGATTCAAAGACATTATTTGTCACATACTCATACTGTACAGTAGTATGTGTATGAACAGTGAATGTTGGTGCAGCAGACTCTGCCAGACTGTGTCCAACATAGTACAAAAAATATAATATAGGTTATCTGTTAGTAATAAAGTGTAAAATGTATATGAATTGTTTTTGGTTTTATATCTGTAATTTGTCATTTTTTACTCAAAGCTTTGCTTCTGGAGGAGGTCCCTGGCACAAAATATTTTTTGAGTCAGTCATTTATGACATATCTATGACGTATATCTCCAAATTTGGGCAAGGTTTCAGTCCGAACCTTTGACTTCCATTATTATCATTATTATTATTATTATTATTATTATTATTATTATTATATATAGTTCATTAACGATAAAATTAAATATTACAAAAAGTATAAAACATATGTGAAAGGAATTAGTGGAGGTACTGCTGTGCTCTACTGGCAGTTAGTGTGCACAAGACATTTGGCACTGAGGGGTTTGTGAGATTGGCTCTGGAGGACACACAGTTCGACCCTCTAGCACCTTGACGGCTAGCCTCGACTTAAAAGAAAAAAAAGAAAAAAAAACTTAAAAACAAGGGCTTTACGGCAGCCTATAACAGTGCTCATGATCAGACCTGTTTGAGTGCAGCAGAGACCAGAACAGATGCCTGTGGGTGAAGGGTGTTGGTCAGCGTGAGTCCAGCCTCCAGGAGCTCCTGCCTCAGGCTCTGGTAGGTCTCCACAGCCTCCTCGGATGTGGAGACCAACACCACCTTATCCAACGACACCTGACACAAAGAGGACAGATCACACATACATACATACATACATACAATACATCTCAGCAGGGGAGGGGTTGTAATCCAGAAAGAGAACATAACATCACACCATTAAATGTAAATTTAGCAATGGTTTTATCCACGTTAGACTCATTGAAAAACACACGCCTGGTTCTGGTGACTGATGATATTGTCTTCTTAATGCGTGAGAGGGCAGTGTTTTTTCTATCTATGTAATGGTTATATAGGAGGGCACACACACACACACACACACACACACACACACACACACACACACACACACACACACACACACACACACACACACACACACACACACACACACACACACACACACACACACACACACACACACACACACACACACACACACACACACACACGTTTCGTGCTTTTATAGATAGATGTTCACCTAATAGGGATACCAGGTTGAAGTAGTTAAAAGAATGTGGCATGACATACAGTATGTTGCAGCACACGATACCGCTGCCCCTCCTCTCCTGTGGCACTCTGCAGCTCCACTACGCCCCACATACTGGTGCCAGCCTGTCAGCAATTAATATTGAGGTTTATTAATATTATATATTACATGATCATTAATAGTAATTATTAATAGTAGTGCTTGTATTGTATTTCTATATCACTTCTCATGGAAAAAGGAGGCTACTGTACACACACACACACACACACACACACACACACACACACACACACACACACACACACACACACACACACACACACACACACACACACACACACACACACACACACACACACACACACACACGTTTCGTGCTTTTATAGATAGAAGTTCACCTAATAGGGATACCAGGTTGAAGTAGTTAAAAGAATGTGGCATGACATACAGTATGTTGCAGCACACGATACCGCTGCCCCTCCTCTCCTGTGGCACTCTGCAGCTCCACTACGCCCCACATACTGGTGCCAGCCTGTCAGCAATTAATATTGAGGTTTATTAATATTATATATTACATGATCATTAATAGTAATTATTAATAGTAGTGCTTGTATTGTATTTCTATATCACTTCTCATGGAAAAAGGAGGCTACTGTACACACACACACACACACACACACACACACACACACACACACACACACACACACACACACACACACACACACACACACACACACACACACACAACCATATTTATTATAAAACTAATTTTGCTCACCAACACACAGATTTATTTATATTTTTAATTGGTTCACCAGCACCCAGATTTATAGGGGTTATGGCTCTATAGACTGTTGGAGTTCACAGAAGCCTCACACAGGGGCTGTTACAGACAGAATGTACTGTAAGTGTGACTGGGCCAAGCAAAACTGAAGCAAGTTAACTTGATGCTTCACCTTTTCAAATATGGAATATTTGGCCACTTGGAAGTCAGATGGGAATGTTGGGACATCACTTAGATTTTCTGTATCCCCCCTGCAAACAGGAACGTTTAGATGACAGGGTTATAACATCAGACAGATATTGATTGATTGATTGATTGATTGATGTGCTTTATTTAGTAAGAACTATTTGAGAACAACAGTACATGGAAGTACAAATTCACATTACAATGTCTACTAAACTGGAAGACTCATTAAGCACTGAGCTTGTTTAAGGTGAGATCCCCATGCACACAAATCATGATGACATAAGAGACAGACAGATATACACTATACTATACAGAACGTCATACAATCAGCTTACAGGTTACTGAAGAGTGAAAAATATGTACAAGGGAAGAAAAAAACAGGGAGGGGGGGGGGGGGTGGGGGGGTAGGTTAAGACTTAGACAGGGGCCATTTTCGAATTGCAGCCTCCTGAAGGTGTATCTTTAGGGCAGTTTTGAAATTGAGTAGGGTTTTACACTCCTTTACTCCTTTTCCTTAGCTTTGCAGTTTGTACTCATCCTTTTGTTACAATACGACTTTTGTTTTATGACAATTGTCCAAATCGGATTGAAGAAGTCAAGTTGAACTTCCTTTGTTGATACATTTTACACATGGGGAACTCAATGTGCTTCACAATGAAACCATATAGACATAAAAGGAAGAGAAAGGGTTTGCTTCTCTGATATCATCACAGCACATTTTGTATATCATCAACGTCGGCTGGAAACCTTTTATGTCCAAAACCGTTACTTTTCTAGAAATGTGTGGATCCAATGTACTGTACAGTAGTTACTATTCAGTCACAAGCTCTTGTTAATGTTTCATTGGTTAAATATTTATAAAACCCACAGACAGTAGAAGTTACATGTTCTCAAATATAGAAACTTTAATAAAATAGGCATCGACCCACAAATCTGAAAAGTGTCACTATAGTCGTGACACAAACGGGACTCACAGCTACACCATAACAATACACACCTGAGCTGGTCAACAACGTTAGCCTGACGGCCTGCCTTTGTCGTCTGACTGACCACGTTGACAGTGATGGACTGCTCAGAGCCCTGTGTGCTGGTTGTCACATTAGATACTGAAACACACAGAACAGCACCACCATTAGTAAACACATCAAAACCTCAAGTCACATGATCTGCATACAGTACTGAAAACGCACAAGGGAGCAGACTCCCATGCTGTGTGTGTAAATATCATTACCGTCGGATGAAAAATCGTCCTTACATTTTAAAATTGTGAAAATAGCCAAACAATTTTCACTACTATTGTGCGCGACACTCTTGTCTGATGAAGTAGGGCATTCATTTATGGAGAAAAAACCCATCAAAAGTTTAAATTTGGGCAGCAACTATTATACTACTGTATATAGGCACTGCAAGTTTATTTGTGTAGCACATTTCAACAAAAAGGCAATTCAAAGAGAGCATTAAGAGAGTGAAAGAAAAGTGTAATAAAGAAGAATAAGAATACATTTACAATGCAGAAGGAATTATAGAAAATAAAATAAACCTTAGTAAAGTTGAGTTGTAGTAGACCTGCGGTTTTCTCTGAGTTTATGTATAAAGAGAGAGAGATCCCTCCACCCCCCAAATCTGTCTAACTATAAATTCAATGTCAGTCTGTCTGTTTGTCCTTCCTAAATCTTGAGAACCCATTGTCTGATCCACTTCACACTTGGCAGGTGTATTGCTGAGGAGGACCCAAGGAAATACGAAGTCGATCGGATGAGCGGTTCTTAACAACACTGCAAGTAGTTTGCATTTTGGGCACTATAAGTATATTTTCACAAATACAATCATCAAAAAATTACATAATTTTACTTGCAAATACTCAGAATTACACATTGTGGAACAATGTGCAAGGACATTCATCAAATTAAAACATGTTCTCTCAACTGATGGGGCCGTTTGGTTAAGCCTACTGATTTCTGTCAACATGTCAAAGCAGTACATCAATTAGCTGTGAGAAAAGTACATATTGCACCTGTGTGTGGTATGTGCACATACAAACAGACAGTGGCTCAATAGGCTCAAGGGCTCGCTATACTTTGTTATGTGCGGTGTCACGCAACTAAGTATAAATCAGGCTTAAGGAATCATCGCCCATTTCTGACAATGGACTGACTGCAGGATTGCGGAGGGTGCGGATAAGCATGATAGATGTTAGACAGGTTTACACTTTCCACCACTGGGTAAAAAGGTGACATACCTGGCTGTGAGGGTGGGTCTGGCCTCTGTGAGGAGAGAGGGAGAAGAGGAGAGGGAGAGGTGTCCAGCTCGTACTGGTCAACGGGGAGGAGCACTCCCCTCTCCACACAGCTGTAAATATAATCTACAGCCACCACTGGAGTGTGATGCTTCTGGATGCTCCTCAGTCTGTTGGAACTCAGACTGGACACGCTGCTGGCCACCACCAGAGAGCACTGTGGGAAGTGTAGGCCATATATAGTGAGTGAGTGAGTCAGTAAACAGATGAATGTAAGTGAGAAAACTGGCAAAAACTGGCCTTATTGTCACATCTTGTGTACAGGTACATAAGAGTACGATTATTTTGTTCTGGTTAGTCAAATCTTGCTGCAGCATACCGTATTTATAACAAGCAAGTATTTGTAACAATAAAATAATTTTAAAAATAAATAATAATAATAATCATGAATAGCAGCAGCATTTAGAAAGATAAGGTGATTGTAGTTGCTGTGCAAAACGTTCTTACTCCTGGAGACAAAGACGATATGAGACAATGGAAGAATCCTTTGACTGCAACCAAGAACTGAGAACAGCGCATAACCTACATTAGACACCCACATACAAAGAGGGTTCTTGTCCGTGACACTCACAACGAAACCTGAAACCATTTGTTTTGTTATGCTTCCGCACTGTGTACCCGTCACTGGTGTAATTTACACCTGGCCTATACTTGTGTGTCCATCTCACCTGTTTGTTGACCACATAGGAGATGCTGCCTCCATGCTCTGTCAGGGTCAACGCCAGCCTCTTCTTCTCCTTATGGGGCAAGGTCTTCAGCTCCAACACAACGGAGCAGTTCTCAAATAGAGCCATACTGCACCTGCAAGGAGAGCACAGCGACTGAAGGCTTTATGACTCTGGCGTTGCCTTGTGTGCGATACAAAAGCTCACTCATACAGGCATATGAATGCGCGCGCACACTCACACAGAGGAGCCTGACCCTCCCCACTATGGAATGCAAAGTGGGGAATAGTGCTGGGAAGGAAATACAGGAGTAATTTATCATATGATGTACATTGCAAAAAAAGAAAAGAAAAAGGCCATCTCATGAACAGTAACATATTTTCACTTGTTTGCAATTCAATATTGTCACCTTTTCACTTATTCCACTTTTGTAGTTAATTAACACATGTCATGTGACCTATTAAAATGCAGGATAAATATTTTTGGGCCACTGATATCATCACAGATGACATTATCTGTAAAGACAAAGTCCTTCATTTATGTGTTGTCCCCTGGCCAATGTTGTCAATCAATAACCATTAACCAATAATACCATATCTCTCTGTCTGTCTGTCTGTCTCTTTCTCTCTCTCTCAAAAACTATATATATAACTATATATATATATATATATATATATATATATATATATATATATATATATATATATATATATATATATATATATATATACTATATGATTATAACATATCAAACAATTAAAACTATTCTCTGGAAAAATGTCACATCTGTGTTGCACAAAGTATCACGTTGATTGATTGATTGAATACTTAGGGTTAGGGGCATAGATCGGCTATTTTTTGGCAAAGAGGTATAGGTGTAGCGGGGGAAGAAAAAGTATGATCTGATACACAATTTTATACAAAATAGAGGGGGTCCCTGCTTCATCTCTCTCTCAGCTAGGGGGTCCTTGGCCTGAAAACGTTGAAGACCCCTGCTCTAGTATCAATACTGCAATGTAGATACCGTATAGACCCCTTAACAGACGACGTCACACTGGTTGTAAGCGTCATAGTCATGCTGGTTGCAAATGAAACCCATTCTATCAGGTCTCGCTAGGACGCGCAGCACTCCAAGAGGGGGTTGGGGTGCGCAAACTAGCGCACCTCAAAAAAAATATAGCCGAAATATAGGGCTGGAGTGGATAATGTTAATGTGTGTTTTGTAAAAATCTGCAAGTGCAAAGTAACTAACTAAAGTTTTCGTATAATTGTAATGGAGTAAAAAGTACAATATTTGCCTCTGAGATGTAGTGGAAAGTAAAAGTACTGACATTTTTAAATACTAAAAAAAATACTAAATACTAAAAGTAAAAAAAAAAATTGTAGTACAGTACTTGACTGAGTAAATGTACTTAGTTACTTTACACCACAACCACCCAGTAAATACCATGACTAAAAACTTAACATGCTGAACCTTACGTACTTGTCTGTATGGCTTCTTCAGGCTGACATTTCCCGGACTGTCAGTTGTTTTCTGTGATTTCACAGCGAGACAAACGCAGTACAAAACAGTCGACACTCCCGTCAGTCCACTGTTCTTCCTGGTTTTGGTTTTACGCTGTTATTATTTACACAGCGATCAATTTGAAGTTTGCATATCCGGCCTAGAAGGGATACGGAAACTACCCTATATGCTGATGTGAAAATGACCGGATACAGTAGGCGGGCTCTAAAACGGATATGCATGCTGAACAATAATAGAAACCAGAGCTTTGCTCCCCCTTGCGGGGGTTCGAGCGGTCACCTAAACCATTGTTTATCAAAGTGGGGTCCGGTCCGGGGACCCCCAGGGTCCCTTGAGGGAGTTCCAGGGGGTCCCCAGCTAAATGATAGTTAATGATAGTTATAGGAACCAAATGGATGGATTTCTGTAACTCTCTGAGAGTGTACAAATGGAACCAAATGGACCCGTTAGGTCCATTTGGTTCCATTTGTACACTCTCAGAGTTACATTAACATTGATTTTACAATATAAATTGGGGTCCCAGAGATATAAATGCCATTATATGGGGATCCGTAGCCTAACGATGCATGTCAAACCGGGGGTCCTTGTAATGAAAATGGTTGAGAATCACTGTTGGCCTAAAAATTCTTCTCTTATGGGGGTCCTTGGTATATATTTTCAAATGGGGGTCCGCCGTCCGCGTCACCCCGGAGTCTGTGTAGGCTACATATCTTTGTGTTTGCCTGTGTGTTAGGGTTGCTTCAATGTACCTCTAGGGGGCACCAGATTACTTATTAAAACTAAAAGTCACATTCTCCCTCTCAGTGTTTGCAAGTAGCCTGGTAAACCCTCCCTCCGGAAATCTCATTTCCATTTGATTCACTCCTGAAATAAAATACAATTGAGATTTCTGGAGGGAGGGTTTACCAGGCTAGTTTGCAAGTGTGTCATCTTAAAACCTTGTATGTCTGCGCACACACAGGTATACACTCAACAGAGAGAGAGATACAGGGACTTGCACTAAATCCCCTTTCATAACTCTTCTAACAGACAAATATAAATGTGTCTGTATTTTTGCTTCATGAAGAAAACGTCATTGGTTACATTTAGTTTGTTTTTGTTATTTTTAACAAACGTGTGATATGCCAATGAACTATAATAGTTCACTGAACTCCAGATAAGGGTTAATTTCAATCACACATAATATTCCGTAACTTCCTTCACCCCCCTCCTGAACTGTTTACTGTACATATTTTTCTTTTTGATTACTACTCGTTTATATGATGTTTTTGCATAGTATTTGTCTGTCACTAAATGTTTCAAAGAATTGAATGCACAGGAGGACCCCAATGGAAACAAGCCATAGTGCTTTCTTGGGTTCAATCCTTTTAGCATTGTATTTGTATTAGACTGTACATTCTGTGATTTCTTTGCAAACTGTTAATAGACCAATTATTTGTTTACTAACATTGAGACTGGACGCACAGGTGATTGTTTCACGCAATCAATTCCCAACATGTTGTTTCGGGGTGCGCTGGTTTCAGTACACCCCAACCCCCTCTTGTGTGTTGGCTAGTGAGGCGCGTCCTAACGAGACCTGATAGAATGGGTTTCATTGCGCGCATACTGGTTGCACGCATACTGGTTCTTATCAGTGTGACGTCGTCTGTTAAGGGGTCTATAAAGTATTCAATCAATCAATCAATCACCCATCTGACCACTTAAAGGGATATTTCACTTTCAAAAAAACTTTGGGTCATTTTATCATCTACCCAGGCTTTTGTGAGCCCCCCAGACCGTTTTTAAGTTGCTTGACACAACTGTCCATGTCCAACTCACAGAAATACTGTAGCTGAACATCTGTATCAATGAGGAATGGAACATTGATGTTTTATCATCACAATGCGAACACAAATTAATTGCTTCCATTTTTAACACTGTGGTCAAAGGACCTTTCTGACTTAAACAGTTTGTCAGTGTGCTTGTCTGGTTGTGTTGTAGCCTACATGATGTGCTTGCAGCTGTTTATATGTTTGTAATGTTTTCGTTCACAACTTCATTATGGAATACACTTGCTTGTGAATCGTACCCGCATAAGTGCGTGGATGTGTGTGTGCGGCCGTGCGTGTGTGCGTACTGTAAACATGTTGTAGGGCTGTCCCCTCATAGTCATATCAATTAATCGGTCAGTTTGGTCTTATAGTTTACAAAGGCTTTGCCAGTTTCTTTGCCACATCTCTTGTAAACTCGACATAACCCTTTCATTATGCATTTCAAAAATGTTCAATAGCTACAGTAGTAGACATTGTGAAATTAAATTTAGAATGTTCAGTTCTCAACCTCAATATCCTGAAAAGTTTGCATGCAGAAAACATCATACTATAGTATGCAAGCATATTCCTATGACTATTAGACGACTAACAATTCCAGTCGAGGACAGCCCTATACAAACGTACAGTTTCTGTATATATTTTTTGTAACGTTCTGTACCATAGAATATAGTTGAGAATAGAATTGTTTCATAACAGAGTTCTACTGATATTTATGTTCTGAAAATATTCATATTGTGTTCTTTTCATCTTAATATGAGTATACTGTAACTCAGCCTCCTGTTGTTGTCGCTAAAAAGATTGTTCTGGTATTCTGTGTAATAAATGCTTGAAGACAAATTTGATTTGGTAAAATGAATTATGACAAAGCAAGTGTCCAACATTTGATGAGCATGCTGACAAGGTCTTGGCACTTGAAAACCATCATGTGATTTGCATCGAAAACGTCTAAGATTAAGTACACATTTATTTATCTTTGCAATGGGTTTACAAAATAGTATATAGTAGACATGGGAGTTGGAACCAGAATACTCTGACAAACCTGACAATAGAAAGTTATAGACGAAGTAATGAACACAAGAAACAACAAAATGATTTTGTTGGCGCCTTTATTGAATACAATGGGTCATATTTTATGACTTTTTATAGTATCTTGAATTGGAGAACTTATTCAGCAGCATCTTTTCCCTGAAAAAATAGGAATATACATTTAGATATTCAACATTAATCTTTGGTTAAATCTTAGTTAAAGATGATCATCTTTATAAACCTTCATATTGCACATGTATTTACCTTGGCGTCGCGACTTTTAGCTCTCATCTTGTTGACCTGGCTTTCAGCGATGTCAGCACGCTCTTCAGCCTCCTCCAGCTCATTCTGAACCTTTCTGCACTTGGACAGGTGAGTGTTGGCTGCTTCCTCCTACAATATGATAGAGATGGTTCAAAGCCTCAATATTTCAAAAGAGCATCTTGCAATTATATTCCAAACAAGACAATTTCAGGAAATTGTAATGTGTGGTTGTGGCTAATGATGCAGTAGCCCATGTGGCATGTTCATGAGTGACTTGGGACTACAGGTTCTCATTGGAACGGTACGGTCATGGCTGTGTTCTTGTTCGGTACCCAGAGCGAAACAACATCTATTGCTTTCTCTAGTCCATTTTGGAAATGTCTACCATTTTGCCTGAAACACACTGCCTGCGTCTGCAGCATGTGTGCATTGTTGTGAAACAGGTTGCCTTTCCTTTTAGCATCTGTGTTACTGTAACAGAGCTTCCACAGCCTCTCCGTGGTGCCGATGCCATACAAGCACAGCAATCTAGAGATTCCATGTGCCGCTCGTGGAAAGCAGCGAGATGGACACTGAAACATGCTACTGTTGGTCATCTTCACATAGTACCAGCCGTATCTTTTTTACATAACTGATTCCTATTATGTCTTAGTTACACTAAGACAACGGAACTATGCCCATGGCCATGTGAAAATTCATCAATATGTATATTTGTCTTACCGCTTCTTCAGCCTGCCTCTTGTAGCCCTTCACCTTCATCTGCAGTTTGTCTACCAGATCCTGAAGCCTGCCAAGATTCTTCTTGTCCTCTTCAGTCTAAAGTCAGAGTGAATTCATAACATTAGTTGTATGTTCATGCAATCTATGAATTTAGTCAGAGGCATGATGGTTATTTAAGTGAACATCATATACAGTACCTGGTATGTCAGCTCCTTCACTCTCCTCTCGTATTTGCGGACACCTTTAATAGCATCTGCTCCACCTCTCTGTGCACCTTCAACCTCTGCCTCCAGCTCACGCACCTTCACAGTTGAATTAGACATTTTGAGGTTATTTCTTCTTATTTCATTGTCTATGACTATAACCTGTATTGAAGTAAACAACATCTTACCCTGCCCTCCAGTTTCTGGAGCTGCTTCTTGCCTCCCTTCATAGCCAGGTTCTCAGCCTCATCTAGACGGTGCTGCAGGTCCTTGACTGTGACCTCCAGGTTCTTCTTCATCCTCTCCAGGTGAGAGCTAGTGTCCTGCTCCTTCTTCAGCTCCTCGGCCATCATGGCAGCCTGGAAAGTCATGTTTGTATTGTATTGTATGTTTATATCAAGCACAACATTAGGATATCTAATAGATAAGGGTAGGACATCCTAACTTACATCAGTGATTGCTTTCTTGGCCTTCTCCTCAGCATTCCTTGCTTCTTGAACGCTGTCATCCACTTCACCTTGGACCTGGATCAGGTCAGCCTCAAGCTTCTTCTTGGTGTTCAAAAGGCTTGTGTTCTAAAATAAAGATTAAGTTGAACAATGTAAGTAAGCATGATGTAAACATTGTTTTATTCTTAATATTGAAGTTTTTTATTGACTTATGTACCTGAGAGTGCAACAGTCCACCGCGCTCACTAGCATCTACCAGTTCTTGCTCAGCCACTTTGCGGCCTCTCTCTGTCTGTTCCAGAGCCACTCTCAGCTCCTCAATCTCAGCAACCATGAGGCCATTCCTACGCTCCACCATGGAAGCTTGCTCCTTCATATCTTCTTGGGCTCTGAGAGCATCATCAAGGTGCAGTTGGGCATCCTAAAATAATTCACATTTGAAGTGGTGAGGAGAAACATCAGAATGTGACTAATCTTTTTCAGAGCAGCTCCACTGTTTGAATATGTGTCTGTCTACTAACTACTATGTGTTGCACCTTAAGTTGTCCCTGGACGTTCCTCAGCTGCTTCTGGGCCTCAGCAGCCTGGCGGTTGGCGTGGCTCAGCTGAACCTCCATCTCGTTCAGGTCTCCCTCCATCTTCTTCTTGATCCTCAGGGCATCGTTTCTGCTCCTGACCTCAGAGTCCAGAGTGCTCTGCATGGAGTCAGTCACCCTCTGGCTGTTCCTCTTGATCTGCTCCATCTCCTCATCCTTCTCTGCCAGCTTCCTGTCGACCTCACCCTTGATCTGGTTGAGCTCCAGCTGCACACGAAGAATCTTGGACTCCTCGTGCTCCAGAGTACCCTTAAATGTAACAAAGGATCAAAATGTAAGATCATATACTGCTATACCGTTTGAATATAAAACTTATTGAAAGAAATATTAAATGTTGGAGCGTAAAATATTGTAGCAAAGAGCGCAACGCCCTGAGTTGGGATCAAACCTTGATCGCCAACTCACCGGTCCAGCACGCAACAGGCAACGCTAAGAGAGCTAGCTCACTCAGGGTGTCGAGTTATGGCCGGGCCACTTCTATGGGGTCGCTACACTACCCCCCTGTTCGAGTCCAAGTGCATCCTTGTGCTTAATGTTCCACAAACCTCTTACGAGGAGAGGCATCCCACTTCTGACACCAATGTAGTGAATAGCACAACACCCTGAGCTGAGCTGGGATCGAACCCGGATATATCAACAGGCAATGCTAAGCGAGCTAGCTCGCTCATAGCCACTTCAGAGGGATCACTACACCACACACAATTGCATTCTTCTGCAGTTTTACCTCGGCTTCCTCCAGGGCTGTCTGGATCTCTGACTTCTCTGTCTCCACCTGTTTCTTGGACTTCTCCAGCTCATGGATGTTCTTTCCAGTCTCACCAATCTGTTCAGTCAGGTCTGAGATCTCCTCTGCAGTTGATTGAACATACATATGATTGAGGAACCTTTCAGTCAGCAAGTATTTTGTATTTGCATTTGAATAAAGTTGGTGTAGCCTACTATATCCACAATTAATCTCGAACATTTAAATAAATTTAAAAGCAAAATGATGACCTTTTGACCCGTTAACACCACCAGCTTTTGGCTCAAAACAAATATGCAACAAATATTGAAGCAAAAATAAAAACTGTTGTTAAAAGAATGATGTAGAGAAAGACTCACGTTGCAGGTTCTTATTCTCACGCTTCATGGTCTCCAGTTGGTCCAGAGACTCCTCGTAGGAGTTCTTCAACTTAAACATCTCAGTGCTGAGAGAACGAGCCTCTTTCTGAGCTCCTTCCAGTTCTGCCTGGCCCTCTTCAAACTTCTGCTTCCATTCTGCCAAGACCTGCACAGCATTTGTAATGAAATGTGTCATTAACCCCACTTTAAGGACCTGCACACCATTTGTAATGAAATGTGTCATTTACCCCCACTTTAAGGAGGCAATAATTATTTTAGTTTTAAACTAATGAATGTCAAAGCACCTTATCGAAGTTCCTCTGTTTCTTGTCAAGGTTGGCAGCCAACCCATTGGCCCTCTCTACATCAATCATGAGGTCTTCCACTTCACCCTGGAGTCTCTGTTTGGTCTTCTCCAGAGAGGCGCACTTGGAATTCACAGCCTCGATTTGCTCCTCAGCTTCCTGAAGACGCTGGGCTAGCTTCTTCCTGTTGATCAGTGTTGAATGAAATCAAATTATTATGAGCAATATTTTGAATGGTGAGTGCTGCCTGACAGTGTAAAACATTGGTTCTCAAAGTGGGGTCTGGGGACCCCCAGGGGTCCTTCGGGGGGGATCCAGGAGCTCCCCAACAAAAGTAGTTAATGTAGCATCAAGATTGTTTTAACCACTTTATCCATTTATACGTTGGCTATTTAAAATTAGCAGATCTATAAGCTCACTGCGCGTCACTTGGTGCTATGCTGCGAGCTTGTACATCTACTATTTTCTGCTGTTTTGTTTTTGAAAAATATCGAAACATTTTGAATAATTTTGAATTTGTTTTAACATAAATATTCTCTTCTGGGGGTCCCTGGCACAAAACCTTTGCAGAAGGTGGTCCACGGCCAAATATAGATCAATTTGAGCGTCTGTGACACCCAAAAGTTTGAGAAACACTGGTTTAAAACACTGATCACTTACTTAGCTTCCTCCAGCTCCTCAGTGCGTTGGACAGCATCAGTCTCATACTTGCTCCTCCACTGACACACCTCAGCGTTGGCCTTGGACATTCCACGCTGCAGCTCCGCCTTGGCTTCCTGTTCCTCCTCAAACTGCTCCCTCAGAAGGTCACAGTCATGGCGAGCTGATTGCACAGCATGAGCAAGGGCATTCTTTGCCTGTCAAAAGGAAATGGCCAAAATAATGTCAGCTGAACAAAAATATTAAACTAGGCCTTAAAAAAAAGGTTAAAGAAAAACTGTTCCTTACCTTAACCTCCTCTTCAACGACTCTCTTCAACTCCTCAATCTGCTGGGTGAAGGCCTGCTTGCCTCTGGTGAGCTGAGAGACCAGAGCTTCTTTTTCCTCCAGTTGACGACCAAACTCACCTAGTTAGAAATGTAACATTTGTTTCAAACATTTCAAACATCAAAGTCCCGGGATAACTGCTGATCAAAGCATTATCTCTAATTATGGTCAATTTGCTCAAGTACCATCGACAAACCATGTAGACAAAGTAGACTTAAAGATGAACATTTACCGTTCTCTGTCAACAGTCTTGCTCTCTGAGCTCCAACATCATTGATCTGGCGAACGTTCTCATCACTCTTGGCCTTGATTTCACTAAGTTGGTCCTCAAGGGTGCGGCACATCTTCTCAAGATTTCCCTGTAAATAAACATTGGACATATTCAATCATATTTTTTTGATCTGATTGGTTCATTGCTTTGATTTGAACAGTAAAGCCACTCGATGCAGTCTATCATTCAGCCCTCCTGTTTATAACTGGAGATGATTTCCTTACTCATCACTGGGTTGGCCATCATTACCTATGAGGAGAGAACAGCACTGCACTGTTTTTATCTACTTACTTAACCACTTAAACCACATTTTCTGTTAATGTGGGGAAAGCTTTCGCTGAAAATAACCGCAACGGGTTCCCACAATACGGGGTTTAAGTGGTTAAGAAATTGTCTAATATCAGCTTAAGGTTAAGACTGCCCTTCACTAATATGCCTCACACATGTGGAACTGTCTACAATCAGTTTTGAAATTGGAGAATTTCATATCACTCCATCGCTTTAAACAGTTTGTGAGAAACACTCTGAGATCTGTCTGCACTTGCATTCTTAGAATATCTGAAAAGTCTGTTATCTTGTAATTTACTTTGTTTAATGTTATGCTATGTTTACTGTAATCAGGGCGTCATTGGAAAAGAGAGCTTGCCCTCAATTGACCTTTCTGAATAAAAAAAGGTGAAATGAAAATGAAAAAAGTGTTAAGAATTATATTATACAAAGGCATTCCATCATACCTTTGCCTTAGCAACAGCCTCCATGTTGCTGGAGAGGTCATCAATCTCCATCTTGTATTCACTCTTCTCCTTCTCTAGTTTCTGCTTGACTCTCTGGAGGTTGTCGATCTGTTCACCCAGTTCAGCCACGCTGTCAGCCTGTTTCTTACGGAGAGCAGAGGCAGTGGCTTCATGCTGCAGGGTGGACTCTTCAAGGTCACGACGCAGCTTCTGGAACTCAGCCTCACGCTTCTTATTCATCTCGATCTGAGCAGCGGTGGCTCCTCCAGCCTCCTCAAGCCTCTCACTGATCTCCTCAAGTTCCCTGGAGAGATCAGCCCTCTGCTTCTCAACCTTGGCACGAGCAGCACGCTCTGCCTCGATCTCCTCCTCCAGTTCTTCAATACGAGCCTATCAAATTAATGTTGTTAGATTAACATCTGAAAGTAATAATTTACTCTTACTTATTATGAATGATTTGACAAAATATAAAAGTACCTGGAGTTCTTTGATCTTCTTCTGTGACTGAGCCCCCAAAGATTGTTCATCCTCAATCTTACTCAGAAGCTGGCTTACTTCAAAGTCCTTCCTGTGGAATACAGCACATCATATTTTAGTGTCATCCTGCTTGTGGTTTATCTCCATGATATTTCATATTGTTGGTCCACATTACTTCTTTATCTTCTCTTCTGACTGTTGCTTGTCATTTTCCAGGTCCATGATGGATTCCTGGGCCAGTTTCAGATCACCCTCCAGCTTTCTCTTGGTTCTCTCCAGGTCCATGCGGAGCTTCTTCTCTTGCTCCAGAGAACCCTCCAGCTGCACAAAGATAAATTATTTGTTCATCATCATTCAGTAAAACAATAAACATAATGTGTTCCAAACATCCGATTCACTTTGGTAAAACTCACATCGTCAACTTGCTGCTCCAGCTTGGTCTTGGCCTTGGTCAGAGTGTTGACTTTGTCTTCCTCTGCCTGCAGGTCATCCAGGGTCTGCTGATGTGCCTCTTGGAGGGCCTTCTTCTCCTTGGTCAGCTTAGCAAGTCCCTCATCCTGAGAGGCCATCTCCTCGGTCAGGTTCTTCACCTAAATAAGCAGAACATAATTTGTTGTCATGGAATAGATCATTGTTGCACTTGGTCTCTGTCGGGTGGAACCCTCACGTGTCCAAAACAGTCACTTCTCAGGATTCACATCCAGAAATAGCAAAAGTTGCAGATCCACAGGCTTGTAGATCTGCTATTTTTTGGGGGGGGGGGTGTGACGCTGTAGTATGATCATCAAGTAGGGCGTTAATTTACGAAAACAAAACACAAATGGTTTTAATATTGAGATTGAGATTGAGACAGCAACGACCACTAACTCGATAAAACCCCAGAGAGTGTATAATCTATACCTTGTTTTCAGTGGCGTGTTTCTCCTTCTCCACTTTGGCCAAGGTGAGCTCCAGGTCATCAATGTCCTTCTTGAGCTCAGAGCATTCATCCTCCAGCTTCCTTTTCTTGGCGGTCAGTTCAGCATTGATCTCCTCCTCGTCCTCCAGTCTCTCAGTCGTCTCTTTGAGCTTTGCCTCCAACTGGATCTTACTTTTAATAAGACCCTCACATCTCTCCTCAGCATCATTCAATGCTTCATCTCCCTTGTGGTCAATGAAAAAGAAAAAAACATGTCAGCATTTTTTTCTGGCCAAGACGTACTTTTGCATTTTGGGGGGTACAGACTCTTAGGGAGCATAGTGTGAGAAAGCACAGCTTTGTGATCTGAGGGAGGGAATTGTAAAATGTCCAGTGTACTTACTGATGATGCTGCCGTGAGGAGGTTATTTTTCTCCTGTATCAGAGCCACCAGCTTCTCCTCTAGTTCCTTCTTCTTGGCCAGGGCAGCAGCCAGGTCAGTCGTCATCTTTTCGTAGTTCTCCTTCATGTTGGCCAGTTCCTTCTCAGTCTCAGCGCTCTGCAGAAGAGGCTTGATCTTGTAGTAGACCTTCATCCATGGCCAGTTTTTCACATTGACGAACGAGCGAAGGTTGAACTGGATGGTGAAAACGGCTTCTCTGTGGAAAAACGGTTTAAGTGTGTCGTGATTGTGGACGGTGATGGATGAAGTATTAGTTTTATTATAGTGATTTGACACTATAACAAAATTGTATTGAACAGTAAGTGTACATACAAATGATACTAAATATTGAATAAATGATGTTTTCAAAGTACCTCTGAGCCATCATCTTAACAAAATTCTTCCTCATGAGGTAAGCTCGTGCGAGAGCCTGAGTCATGGTGACCAGAGCAAACAGCTTTTCATCTCGCATCTCCTCCAGCGTACCCAGCAGACCAGCTTTGAAGAACACCTGAACACAATGTTACAAACACTGTAACTGAACAACTGTAAAATCAACCTTTAGTCCTCTCTTGATAATGTTAATCCAGGTTCACAGTGTGTTTACCTTGGTGTGTCCAAACTTGTACTCATCAACGGGAACGTCTATGGACCCAAGCAGCTTCTCAGAGGCTTTCTTGTTGTCCATGAACGCGCCATCGGGACATGCGCTGGCATTCAGTACTTTGTACCTGTTTAGCAGAAGTTCATGGTCATTTTGCGTGCGCCTCCTTAATAGGTGTGGAACTAAAAGCTGCTGGAAAAAGGAATGAATACCTCTGCTTGAAGTCAGCATATGGAATTCTGCTGGGGAAGCCCTTTCTACAGATTCTGATGCCCTCTAGCACACCGTTACACCTCAGCTGGTGGATGACCAGGTAGTTCTCCATCAGACCTGTAAAGATGTTGCTCCATTATTAATATTAGGACAGAATAGTTACACACTGGCCAAAGTTGTATTAAATGACCACCTCACAATCATTGTGTACATTTTTATTTTCTGTGTTTACCTGGATATATATATATATATATATATAAAATTACTTTTATTATCATTATTTTTCTGTGTTTACCTGGAGTCTTGGTCTCGTTGGGAATCAGACAACGCACAAAGTGAGGATGAGTGCTCCTCAAGTTGGTCATCAGCATACCCAAGTTTGCCTATTGAGACATAAAAGAGTCAAGTAGGCTTATTATTAATAAAAGGTCATAGAATATTGTTCTTTTTCCTCCATTACAATTATTTGAACACTTTAGATACTTGTTACTTTACAGCTTAGATTGTTCTAAATCATACATTAACCACTCAAGGCCTATTTTAAACTTCACCAATTCAAAGATAGCTGATCTACAAGCTCACAACTTAAGATACAGAAATTGTTTAATTCCAACATGAAAAGACCTGCCTATTTTCTTACATGGATATAATGTTGATAATAATAATGCTTCATTCTTACAGGAATATAATATGGATAATAATGAATAAATATTCTTACCCTGAAAGCACTAGACACAGTCTGCATGGAACCACCCTTCTTCTTGCCTCCCTTCTTTGTGTTATCTGTTTATATTTGTTAGAATCATCAAATCAAATAAAAGTTTATTTATACAGCACATTTTCAACGACCAAGGTCGAACCAAATTGCTGAATAAGAACAAATTAAAAAACAGTCAAACAGAGCAAAAGAAACGGCCATATCTCTTCTAGATCTCCGTTCCTCCTGCTTTATGGCAAAACAAGCCTCATTGAAGCGGCCATAGCTCTTGAATAGACATAGCTCTACTACGACAACCCCGTAACGAGGCTGTCTCCGTGAGGATGCCGGTCACAGACAATATTCCATGATTTGTCAAAGGTACAGTAAAATCGCTGTTTTTGCTGGCAGCAGTGGCACACTATTACACTATTGATCTGGCAGTCAAAGAGTTAAAAGAATATTGTTAAAAACTCTGAGGAGGGCTGTTTCGGTGCTGTGGCCTGTTCTAAAACCTGACTGAAAGGTGTTGTGGATGCTGTGAGCGATTAAAAAAGATTGAAGCTGGAGATATACTACCTTTTCGAGAACCTTGGCTAAAAATGGGAGCTGTGAGATGGGTCTAGAATTAGAAAGAGCGGAAGGGTCTAGATTCTTCTTTTTTAATAATGGCTGCACCACAGCATGTAAAAGCAGCATGGACGGGGCCAGAGCTGTGACAAGTATTCATGGGAGTAAAACACTGGTGCCAACAGAGATTAATAAACATACCTTCAGGCTCAGGTGGGGGATAGAACACAGCCAGCAGTTTAACTGTAGACTTTTGGAACAGCTGAATGACAGAGTCGTTCAGGGGGTCCTTATTCTTCTCAAGCCATCCTGTGATGCTGTAGTAGATAGATAGATAGATAGATAGATAGATAGATAGATAGATAGATAGATAGATAGATAGATAGATAGATAGATAGATAGATTAGATTTTTATCATAGTGTCCTGCACCACAAGATGCCCAGCCTGCACAGGCTTATAAGACACTAACAAAATGTACATACACCAAGATACACCAAAAACAGGATACACAATTTTTATCCTGCATTTTTTCCCCAATGTGCACTGTACATCATTGTACAGTGGACAGTGACAAACAAAATACAACTCATCCTCCACAACTCCCAGGTCACAAAGAACACACAATCGCTGCTCCTCAGGAATGCATGTATATCTACCCACCTCAACTGCCAGAAGACTCGCCTTCCCTGCCCAGACCTAACCAAACCTCACTTTCGTCCTCTATGACAAGCCTTAGCCTTTTGTTTTAGCCTTTTAATGTTTTCTTTTCTTTTGTTTTTCTTTTGCTCCTAATAAAATAGTTTTTATGCTGTTTTGTAAAGCGACTTTGGGTACCAGAAAAGCGCTATATAAGTCTGATGTATTATTATTATTATTATTAAGTAATGCACCAGATCTTAGCTGGGCACAAAGGAACCTCTGTCCTCTCTTTAAATTAAATGCAACATACGGTTCAGTGATATAGTCCTCTTTGAATTGAACGTAATGTCTTAACTTTGTTTTTTTCCAAATGTCCACCCTCCATTGCTCCTGATGTAACATTGACAATTTATGTTTGAACGTATTTATATTACAATGAAGGTTATCCATGGATGATTACATCTTCTATTCCAATTAAATATAATTTTCGTAAGCCTCTTTTCTGGCAGTTGGGAAAGGCGGTTCCACAGTCTGATCATTTCACATCTCTGCCTTGTCAGGCAGCTTTCCTGTGTCACCATCAATGGCCAACTTAGTGGTATACTACTACTCTGAATATTTTTACATTCGGTGGCCTCCTCAAAACCCCACACACCTGCTGCATAAAATAAAATGGAAGAAACCATAGAGTCATAAAGCTTGGTAAATGTAGCAAAACCTAAGTCAGGGCACAATTTAATTTTACTTAGGATGGCACCTAATGCTCTACCTGTAGTCCACGGTTCCAGCGTAGTGAACCAGGGAGAAGTGGGCCTCACCCTTGCCTTTGGCAGGCTTGGGCTTTTCAAAGGCCTTATTCTTTCCAAGATGTGTGCCATGCAACTTGTCGTTGAAAGTTTTGTCTGAAGCCTTTGGGAACATGCACTCCTCTTCAAGGATGGAGAAGATGCCCAAGGGCTTTGTAAAGGAGACAAAAGAGACAAATCACCATAAACAAAAACGATATTAACATCATGTCCATTAAAGCACAAAATAACTGTATACCTTCTCAGTGAGCTCAATGCAGACAGGCAAGTCCATGATAATATATAATTATATAATATAACAATATACCTTCTCATTGAGCTCAATGCAGACAGCCAAGTCCATGATCATATATAATAATATATTAATATAATATAATAATAATTGTATACCTTCTCAATGAGCTCAATGCAGACAGCCAGGTCCATGCCGAAGTCAATGAGATCCCAGGGGATGCCTTCTTTTTTGTACTCTTCTTGTTCCAGAACAAACATGGTGTGGTTGAAAAACTGTTGCAGTTTCTCATTGGTGAAGTTGATGCACAGCTGCTCCAGGGTGTTGAACTGTGGGTGGAAATATCATTAGCCTGCAGTCTCTTAAAGTTTTTGTGACAGAAATAATGATTATCCCACTTAAAACAAGTCCATGCCACGCCCACTTACATCAAAGATTTCAAAACCAGCGATGTCCAGCACACCAATGTAGAAGTTTCTCTGCTGCTTGGTGTCCAGCATCTCGTTGATCCTAATGACCATCCAGAAGAACTCCTTCTCATAGAGGGACTTGGCCAAGGCACCGACTGAGTTCATTACCTAAGGGAATAGGAACGTTAGTAGGGGTGTGAATTACACAATTTACAATTCAGAATTCGGGCATTTAGTAAGCAAGGAAAACAAGAGGTAATACCAATGCATATCAATAGTAATCTAGGATCATAGGTAAACAAAGAACCTATCATCAGTCTAAACGGTATAATCCAAAAAAACAAACTATAATCTGTACATTGAAACTATACACACTATAGGATGCCAGGTCTACAAATGAACCTGGCATCTATCTACATAACATGCTATCTAAATTACATTTAAGCCTTTGCATGAGCCCGAAAGGTCTTCAAGGCTATAGGGCAAGGACAGACAGCGTGGAGTCTGAAGAGGTGAGTCTTCAGATTACGGTGGAAGATTGGGAGTGACTGCAGTGGGGAGTTCGTTCCACAGTTTCGAAGCAAGGGAGTCTGTCCCGGGTGTTTTGGGAAGGTTCTGACAGCTTCCCTGTGTTAGCTGAGTGAGCGGGAGGGTTTGTATGGTTGCATACACAATGTGTAGTGTTTTTTTTTTTTTTTTACAGGTATAACAATACTGTTAAAATAATATGTCAGAGGTGCATGGAACTGTACATGTTTCCGCAGAGTGGTATATTTTGTATGCTCTTCATATATGAAATAAATACATTTTTAAAATAATGTTGGAGGATCATTGTATCTACAGAAGGTGATTTTAGACAGTCTGGACACAACTCAAAAAGATATTAGAGTTCTTATGGTATGCTGTGTTGAGAATATAAAGTGTGTATGAAATCAGAACATGGAAATAATGTAAGTTACTCACCTGTGGCACAGTTTGTCCCTTAGTGACATACTCGTTTCCAACTTTCACTCTGGGGTAGCAATACGCCTTAAGCATCTCTGCTGAGTTTATACCCAACAAGTAGCCAATCTTGTCAGCCTCTGAAATGAAATTTGCCAATTACAATTTAGGCATTTAGCTGATGCTCTTAATCCAGAGAGCGATTTACAGTAAGCAAGGTAAATACAAGGTAATATGTCAAATGCATAGAGATAGTAATCTAGGATCATAGGTAAACCAAATAATCATCAGTCTAAACAGTATAATATATTTTTTTCCAGCGCTCCCCGGCGGGAATCGAACCGAGGAACTTCTAGCTCTGTGAGGCGACAGCACTACAGATTACGCCACCGTGCCACCGTAACCAGTACAATATAAATGAATAAAATAATGGAAATATATTGGAAATATATTTAGCTTAGTTAATTTTGAATATAAGTAAATACAGTACTTGTGACAAAGTATGCATTATTTTCATTTACATTTTCCTTAGTTGAAGATTTAGCTCACCCTCTGTGATAATGAATAATAATGATGATAATAATAATAATAATAAAAATAATAATAATAATAATAATAATAATAATAAATATCAGCTCACCCTCTGTGCCGTCAGGTTCTGCCTGTTCTTCACGCTGCTTCTGTTTGAACTTCAAGACCCCATGATGCATCACTGCACCGGTGAGCTTATAGATTAACTGTTTTTCCTCACCGTTGAAGCCCAGGATGTCAATAGCCTCCTGATGTATTCAAAAGATTGAGATTAAACATTAGATTAACAAACATAATTTAAAACTATGTACAACTCAACAGTTAACAATCCAACATACAGTATAAGTGTATACATTGTATCTGCTCATTTCTAAAGTGACAATTTAGGACTTTTAAGACCTATAAAATAAATACTTTCAAATAAAACAAATAAGACCACTACTGCGTCCAAAGTAATCAACAAACTATACTATACAAATTGTCAAACATTGGCCAAATTGTCGAATATTATCTAAGAAAGAGGTAAAGAATGTGAAAACATGTATTGTACTGTACTGTACTGTATTGGCTATTTTCACAATATGTATCTGTGGAACCGAGTCAAACTAAATGTAATGCCTCAACTGCTACAATTCCAAAGTGCTTGTCAACCACTGCTTTATAAAATACATTTTGCAGAGCAACTGACTGCAGTGCACAGTGAGTATTAGAAAGATTAAAATATGTTCACTAACATCAGTAGCGTCCAGCTCCTCCTTGTCATTAATGCTGGCCACAGTGATCACACCCATGCTGATCAACGGGAAGTCGTAGGGGTTGGCGGTGATCAGACACATTTCTTAAAAGGGATTAAAAAAGGGTGAACATGTGTTTTTATTCATTCATTTATGTACTCACTGCATCAACAGTAATTCCACTTACCAATGATCTCAGGTTTGTGGTTGGTCATCATCTGGAAAAAGATGTGGTAACCTCTCTCTGCAGAAAGCTGGTAGGTCACTCTAGACTTCTCCAGCAGATCTATATGGGGTGTACATAACTCATAATAATAATGATAATAATAATAATCGGGTTGTACATAACTCAAAAAGTAATCCTCAAATGAACGCATACTGTATATAATTTATCATCATACTTACATGTCTCAATATCAGCACTGGCCAGTTTACCCGTTGTGCCGAAATGGATTCTGATGAATTTACCCTGTTTGATATAGCACAATTTGTTGCATCCCTCTACATTGTGGAATCATTGCAGGTTTTCTCATAAAATGTCATTATTTATACTTACAAAGCGAGAGGAGTTGTCATTCCTAATAGTCTTGGCATTACCATAGGACTCCAGCAAGGGATTGGCTGCAATAATCTGATCCTCCAGTGACCCCTAGAATGTTTTAGACATCGCCCAATTTAAAATTTGGTCAGAATTATTTTAAATTGAATTGCTATATTGTATATAAATGCTTCATGTTAAAAAATCTTTTTTTTGGTTAATGTTAAAAACCTGTACATATACCTTGATTTTACCGCTATCGGCCGCACATTTTTCTCCACCAGAACTAGCTGTTGCAAAGTACTGGATGACACGCTTGGTGTTCACAGTCTTTCCAGCACCGGATTCTCCACTGGTTATAAATGCATACATTCAGAGAAATGCAGTTAGTGAATTTGTACACAATGTTCCTTTTTTAATGCCTAGTAGATGGGCTTGATGAAACTTACGTGATCAGGACAGACTGGTTCTCTTTATCTGTAAAATGTAAAGCAAACTTTTAGTCATGGATACTGCACAAAACCATTACAGTTATATATTCTTTACATTGTCCTGACTAGTACGTACCCATCAGCATGAACTGATAAGCGTTGTCAGAGACAGAGAAGATGTGGGGTGGAGCCTCAATACGCTTCTTGCCTCTGTAGGCATTTACAACCTCCTGGTCGTACACTGGGAGCCACTTGTAGGGGTTCACAGTTGCACAAAACAAGCCAGAGTAGGTCTGAAGGGGAGAAGAGAGAGAATTAACATCATACAACATAACACTGAGCATGCCACATATCTGGGACAACGGATCACTAGAGCTGCAATTAGTCACAACTTGCAAGTGGCATCAACTAATGAGCAAGTTAACTTCAGAACCATGAGTTTGTTTGAATTTGTTTTTCTATGGTTTTCACTTGATGATATAACTTGTACTCTGTATTTTTCTTTCTTTGCTATCGACAGGTGCAATACTGTACTGTTCTCAGCATGTAGAAAACCTTACATAGATCATCCATGCTGCATAACGCTCTTTGAGGTTATACAGGACAGTGGCTTCAGTGAGGTGGGTCATCATGGCCATGTCCTCAATTTTGTCATACTTGGGAGGGTTCATAGGGGTGACATCAACCTCCTTTGCAACTCTTTCCTAAGCATAAAAACAATAAACACAACTTTAGAATGTCTTGCAATTACAGTTGTATTGTGTCACTATTTTATTTCAGATCCACCTCTACCTACGTACCTCCTTCGTAATGAGCGTTTCTATGGTGACTTGGCCACCTTCCTTCTTTAGGATTTTACACTTGACGTACAGCTCCTTAACATCAGTCACAAATGCTGCAGATTTGGCATCAAAGGGCGCACTTTGAGCCTCCATTCTCTCCTTCTCTGGCTTACGGAGGTAAATGGCGGCCTTGCCATACTGCTCCATCTCTGCGTCCGTACTCATGGTGGCGGCTTTCTGTAGACAGACACATAGATGGTGTTGATGCCTTTGCTGACTTGAGATCTGAGCTGATAATTGTAGGACTATTCTTATGGTTATGGCTTAGTGTAGGCTATGAAAGATTATGAACACTCACTTTTCCCCTCTACCAGCAGCAGTGAAACCTTGTGTGAAACCCTTAAGTGTGAAAGAAACACATCATTTTGAGGACGTTAATATGAGTTAAATTATTCAATACAATTTATAATCATGAATTAAATTAGATTATATGAATCCTAATGTTCATTCTTGCCACACACCACTTCATAAGTTCTCATTAGTTCCACATCTGAAAAGAGTGATCCATTACAATATTATTGAAATGAAATGATGCTTGCCCATTCCGTTTTTTCATTTGTGTGTATGTTATTTACTTATTACCATATTCACCAAGTTATTTTTGTCATTTTGTCATATGATGATATGATTTTATTATTATTAAGTACTGAAGCAGTGCTAGATAGTTTTTTTTCTCTCTACAACACTTTAATTCCATTGTATGAATTAAGGTTACATTTAGAGGTGGGTAGACTAGCCAAACTGTACCCAAGTATATTGCTACTTTAAAATAATAATAATTACTCTAGTAGATGTAAAAGTACATGCAATGCAAATTATTATCTAAATAATCATAACATAATTGAAATGTCTAAATAGAAATTAATGAACAAAAGCAAATTCCAATCTGGCCTAAACCATATCATTATATATAAAAGAACACAAAAGAAATCATTTAAATCTGTAAAATAAAACATAAATTATGCTGCCCACTCATTGTGTGTAGTCTCGGGTCATGTGGTATAGCTACAGTATGTGGCACTGTGTACGGAGTCATGTTAAAAATGAATGTCTAATAGATTTATATGACTATGAATAGTTAACATCTCTAACACATTTTTATGACTATGAATAGCTAACATCTCTAAAACATTTTTATGACTATGAATAGCTAACATCTCTAACACATTTTTATGACTATGAATAGCTAACATCTCTAACAAATTTATATGACTATGAATAGCTAACATCTCTAACACATTTATATGACTATGAATAGTTAACACCTCTAACACGTTTTTATGACTATGAATAGCTAACATCTCTAACACATTTATATGACTATGAAGGACAGATGAAGTCTCACTCACCACCAAATGAAACTCTGAACTCCTCTGCGGTGGGTCTGTTTGAACCATCTCAGCATGCTTATATCTGTTGATAAGTGCATGCTACGCAGAAAGTAAAAGTAGGAATGCCTTTAAAGGTCCTTTAAATGCCATAGCATCCTTATAAATTCCAATGATACTTGATAGTGCTTCTTGGCTATGTGGTTTATGTCCATGTCAGTGGTTTATGGTGGTTTATGTCCATGGTATAAATAGTTTTTAAAGACCTCTAATGACATTCCTAGGGTGGGGAACTTTCACTTCTCACACTTATGCACTGACCAAATGGACACGTTTTTTGATTGGAATTGCACTGATAATTATTATTATTTGAGACTTTGAAGCACTGACTGTAATGGGCACTTTATTTGTTGTCTTCTTTCGGCCTGGCGAGAGTTGTTTTGCACCCTGTTTTGCACCCTGTCCGTCCGAGGAACAAATGCCACCCTTTTAACATTGCCCTATCATAGCGCCACCAGGAGGCCGATTTTTGCAAACACGTTTTCTTTTATATTACTCCCACAAATTTTGTTCAAACATCACGCAAATCGGTTATCTCTATAGTCAAGTGATCGAGACGGATCAGTCCGATTTTTCATATTCCATCCTGATTAGTGAATTCCAAACATTGCTGGCCCACAATAACCATCCTGACCTGGCGGAAGCCTGTGCTCCGAGGAGCACTTTTTTTTAGTTTTTACCCCTGTTGCTCTGTATTTTTGATGCTTCTTGTTTTTTGTTGCTGTGTCGCCTCAGGGCGACTGATTTCCTCCCGCGGGATAATAAAGGTAGCTAGCTATCTACAGTATGGTACATCTGTGCAGGGTGGTGGGGTGCTGGCTTTGGTAGAGTCATCAAACATGTCTTGTCATTTAACTTATTGTAATATTCAGTGAGGAAAGTGAATAAGTAAATGTACTCAAATACTGTAATTGAGTATAATTTTGAGGAAGTTGTCATTTTTTTACCAGTGGAAGAAGTATTGACATCTTTTACCTACTAATACCACAATGTAGAAATACAAGTAAAGGTCCGGTAATCAAAATTTACTGGAGTAAAGTGCAAAAGTATTGGCTTCAAAATAATAGTACCAAAAGTAAAATTGCTCATCACACAGGATGTCCCATTTCTAAATGTTTAAAAATCCTTTGAAAATTGCAGATCTACAAGTTTGTAGATTGGCTGTTTTCAAATAGCCAAAGTATACTGTATAGGGATGAAGTTACCTTAAATCTGCAGTTTAAGGTATTTTAAGATTGCTTTAATATCTCTAAAATGCTAAAGATAATATTACAAAAATACATTACTGCGTCAGTAACAAACTATACAATAAAAGAAATAGAAAAACATTGGCCAAATAGTCAAATATTACCTAAGAAAGAGTGTAGATCGGCTATTTTCACAATATATCTGTGGAACCGAGTCAAACTAAATGTAATGCCACAATTCCAAGTGTTTGTCAGGGTGGGTGGTCCCCAGTTCAAAACGAATATTTTTAGGGGGGTCGCGGCCTGAAAAGTTTGAGAACCACTGGAATAGACTGTAGTCAGATTCGGGCTGGTAACCAGACATTTCGCCCTAAATCCATTTCGGCCGTGTTTTTGAGCGGACATTTCGCCCACCCCCAGACATTTCGCCCACCCAGTGTTGGGTTTCTTCACTTGGTGTCAGTATGTCTTGTCAAATAAATTATTTGGAATAGGTTAATATTCAGTGGTGGAAAGTACATTGAGTACATTTCGCTGCTAATAGCCTTGTTATACATACTTTGCATGTAGGCATGTCTGACATGTCTGGCTGAGACAACATGTTGGCCCCTGCCCCAATGTAATCCAATACAAAAGTGGCTCACATAATGTGATTTTCATTCCTTGTACTCGTCACATTTCATTTCAGCATTACATTTCAGCATCAAATGATTTATTAAGTGGTTGGTAGGCCTTCCTGTCGGAACTCCTGCCTGATTGTTTTATCTCTACTGGTTCTGTCTGTCTGATTGCTCTCTGTCTGATCCCCGTAAACGCACACACACGCGCGCGCGCACACGCACGCACGCACGCACGCACGCACGCACGCACGCACACACACACACACACACACACACACACACACACACACACACACACACACACACACACACACACACACACACACACACACACACACACACACACACACACACACACACACACACACACACACACACACACACACAGAGAGAGAGAGCACTGCCTTGACAATTTGTACTTTTTACACTATACATTTTTGGCTTGAAGCGAGCCCACTTTGTTTCTTCAGGAACAGTATTTTCTAGTTTCAATTGACATTGCAATTATATCGCCATACAACTATTTAAAATCTATTAATAAGCCACATCAAGGAACTGTAAATAGTACTTCCAAAATTACCCGCAATCCCCATACTTGGTATTTAGTGAATGAGGTGCTTCATGGTATGCCAGTGGCTATTAAATTTAATCACTGCTGACAGTGCACAAATAATCTGTATGACTGGGAGGGTGGCAGAGTGTTGGGTTTCTTCACTTGGTGTCGTCAGTATGTCTTGTCAAATAAATTATTTGGAATAGGTTAATATCCATACTTTGTATGTAGGCATGTCTGATATGTCTGGCTGGGATTAAGGCTTGGCCCTGGCCCCCTAAATGTCATCCCATAATAAAGTGTCTCACATAATGTGATTTTCATTCCTTGTACTCGTCACATTTCATTTCAGCATTACATTTCAGCATCAAATGATTTATTAAGTGGTTGGTAGGCCTTCCTGTCTGATCCCTGGTTATGTTTGTCTTCACTGATTGGATCCTGACTCTTGCCTGTACACTGGATTAAACCTTGTGAACTTTAAATTGTTGTGTTTACAAATATGTTGACAATCCTGGGGTCTATTTCACGAAAGCGGAATTAAATTATCCTGGTTTAAAAGGCAAATCCAGGTTTGACAAGCCTGCGCTGTTCAGCCTGGTTTATTCAGTTCCACGAATGCCAAGCCTGGCTGAGAAGGAGCGGCTTTGTCGAGCCAGGATTGTTAAACCAGGCTGAATGTGCGTTCACCTATTCCTATAAAAGACCATGAAAGTCGATAGCAGAATCCTTGAACTTGACCAATCATGGAGCCCAAAACCAGAGCGGTGTTCTTCTCTGTGGTTGAACAGCAGCACTGCAGCAGCTCATGGAATCATACAAGAAAGTAAAATGTATAATAAGCAAGAGAGGAAACACGGCCGCAATAAATATAGATCCAGGGAGAAAGCGTGGCAAAGTATTGCCGACAAATTAAACGCAAAAGTGGTCCAAAAATATGCAATTAATTTATATACGTCCATAAATATATAATTCAGTTAGGCTTAAACATGAGGCATGGGCAAATTCTCCTTCTACAGCACAGCCACCAAGGTATGGAATAGTCTAACCCGATCCCTCAAAAAATGCAGTTCGCTGGGCTCATTCAAAACAGCCCTAAAAACTCTTTCTGGAGGCCAAAAGAGGAGCTAGTACCAGTTTCCCTGTAGACAGACGACCCCCCTCCCCCTTTTTTGTACATAGTGGTATTTTTTTCCTCTGTATTTTTATGTTGATTTTTGAACTGTTTGGTTGCTACTATATATGTCTCTGAAATTAATTCAAGGACCCCAACGGAAACAAGTCCGGAAGGACTTTTTTGGCCGGACCTTTTAGACAAAAGTATTATAAATGTAACTGTGTTGTTTTACATTCTTTTGCCTAATAAAAATGTCAATCGGACGGCCAGTTCTAGGAAGAGTCCTGGTTGTCCCAAACGTCTTCCATTTAAGGATTATGGAGGCCACTGCGCTCTTAGGAACCTTAAGTGCAGCGGAAATTATTTTGTAACCTTGGCCAGATCTGTGCCTTGCCACAATTCTGTCTCTGAGCTCTTCGGGCAGTTCCTTCGATCTTATATAGACAGGTGTGTGCCTTTCCCAAACAAGTCCAATCAATATAATTAAACATAGCTGGATTCCAATGAAGGTGTAGAACCATCTCAAGGATGATCAGAAGAAACGGACAGCATCTCAGTTAAATATACAAGTGTCACAGCAAAGGGTCTGAAATTATGGCCATGTGATATTTCAGTTTTTCTTTTTTAATAAATCTGCAAACATTTCTACAATTCTGTGTTTTTTTGTCAATATGGGGTGCTGTGTGTACATGAATGAGGGAAAAAATGAACTTAAATGATTTTAGCAAATGGCTGCAATATGACAAGTAATGAAAAATGTAAGGGGGTCTGAATACTTTCCGTACCCACTGTATACACTCAACAGAGAGAGACATACAGGGACTTGCACTAAATCCCCTTTCATAACTCTTCTAACAGACAGTATTTTTGCTTCATGAAGAAAACTTCATTGGTTACATTAAGTTTGTTTTTGTTCTTTTTAATCTTGTTTTCTTTAGACTTTCCTGTCTTATGACATTACCAGTCCTTTTAAGGAGGCCGTAGCCTCTCTGTGTGATATGCCAATGAACTATATTAGTTCACTGAACTCCATATAAGGGTTAATTTCAATCACACATAATATTCCGTAACTTCCTTCACCCCCCTCCTGAACTGTTTACTGTACATATTTTTCTTTTTGATTACTACTCGTTTATATGATGTTTTTGCATAGTATTTGTCTGTCACTAAATGTTTCAAAGAATTGAATACACAGGAGGACCCCAATGGAAAAAAGCCATAGTGCTTTCTTGGGTTCAATCCTTTTAGCATTGTATTTGCATTAGACTGTACATTCTGTGATTTCTTTGCAAACTGTTAATAAAGTATTCAATCAATCAATCAATCACCCATCTGACCACTTAAAGGGATATTTCACTTTCAAAAAAACGTTGGGTCATTTTATCGTCTACCCAGGCTTTTGTGAGCCCCCGAGACCGTTTTTAAGTTGCTTGATTCATTATTTAGATATTTAATATTCATTTTATCAGACACGCCCCCTTCCTATATAAACCTATTATAACTTCAAAATTCCATTTTTAACATGTTAGATTCATCAAAAACACCCGTCCTTGGTTCTAGTGTCTCACCCTGCCCTCCTAATACGCGAGGGGCCGTGTTTTTTCGATAACTTTTTTCATTTATTTTATTACATTTTGTTATCGTATTTAATTTTTTTAATTTTCAAAAAATGTTTTAAAAATAAATGAAACTAGAAAAAGTGCTCCTCGGAGCACAGGTCTCCGCCAGGTCAGGTACGTTATTCTGGCCTCCTGGTGGCGCTATAATAGGCCAATGTGAAAAGGGTGCCATTTATTCTTAGGTCTTTCACGGCAATCAGACACTGCATTCATGATTTGAGGCATTTTGTTCCAAAAATGTGTTTTGCTAAATTAGACCTGCTGGTGGCGCTATAACAGGCCAATGTGAAAAGGGTTGCATTTCTTCCTCGGCCTAGTGGGAATGTGTGTGTGAAATTTCACGGAAATCGCAAGCTGCATGCATAGTTTGAGGCATTTTGTTCAAAACGGACCAATCCTGCAAACTTTGGAAGCCAACCATAGGCAATCAGGATGGAATATGGGAAATCGGACAGATCCGTGTTGATCTCATGACTATAGAGATACTGTGTACCGATTTGCATGACATTTGGATAAAATCTGTAGGAGTAATGTAAAAAAATGTGTTTTGCACAAATCGGCCTCCTGGTGGCGCTATAACAGGCCCATGTGAAAAAATTGGGGCAGAGGTTCTGAATTGGCATCCAGGGAGTGTGTGTGCACAGTTTCGGAGCGAACGGACCAACGGTGCCGGAGATTAGCTGGTAACACACAGACAGGACACACGGACACACGGACACACGGACGGACGGAAGGACGGACGGAGGGTAAAACATACTCTCTCGCCATGCCTTTCGGCCTGGCGGAGACAAAAAGTGAATCTAACATGGTAGATGAAATATCCCTTTAACACGGCAGCCATGTTAAGTTTTTCATAGCATGTTTACTTTAATTATCAATGGATTGTGTTCCGGCTTGGATCAACCGTCCAGAACCACTGCTATAGTAAGTGTTACAGTATGCTTGACACAACTGTCCATGTCCAACTCACAGAAATACTGTAGCTGAACATCTGTATCAATGAGGAATGGAACATTGATGTTTTATCATCACAATGCGAACACAAATTAATTGCTTCCATTTTTAACACTGTGGTCAAAGGACCTTTCTGACTTAAACAGTGTGTCAGTGTGCTTGTCTGGTTGTGTTGTAGCCTACATGATGTGCTGCAGCTGTTTATATGTTTGTAATGTTTTCGTTCACAACTTCATTATGGAGTATATACACTTGCTTGTGAATCGTACGTGCATAAGTGCGTGGATGTGTGTGTGCGGCCGTGCGTGTGTGCGTACTGTAAACATGTTGTAGGGCTGTCCCCTCATAGTCATATCAATTAAGCGGTCAGTTTGGTCTTAGTTGACAAAGGCTTTGCCAGTTTCTTTGCCACATCTCTTGTAAACTCGATATCACCCTTTCATTCTGCATTTCAAAAATGTTCAATAGCTACAGTAGTAGACATTGTGAAATTAAATTTGGAATGTTCAGTTCTCAACCTCAATATCCTGCAAAGTTTGTATGCAGAAAACATCATACTACAGTATGCAAGCATATTCCTATGACTATTAGACGACTAACAATTCCAGTCGAGGACAGCCCTATGTTCAAACGTACAGTTTCTGTATATATTTTTTGTAACATTCTGTACCATAGAATATAGTTGAGAATAGAATTAGATTTGTTTCATAACAGAGTTCTACTGATATTTATGTTCTGAAAATATTGTTCTTTTCATCTTAATATGAGTATACTGTAACTCAGCCTCCTGGTGTTGTCGCTAAAAAGATTGTTCTGGTATTCTGTGTAATAAATGCTGGAAGACAAATTTGATTTGGTAAAATGAATTATGACAAAGTAAGTGTCCAACATTTGATGAGCATGCTGACAAGGTCTTGGCACTTGAAAACCATCATGTGATTTGCATTGAAAACGTCTAAGATTAAGTACACATTTATTTATCTTTGAAATGGGTTTACAAAATAGTATATAGTAGACAATGACATGGGAGTTGGAACCAGAATACTCTGACAAACCTGACAATAGAAAGTTATAGACGAAGTAATGAACACAAGAAACAACAAAATTATTTTGTTGGCGCCTTTATTGAATACAATGGGTCATATTTTATGACTTTTTATAGTATCTTGAATTGGAGAACTTATTCAGCAGCATCTTTTCCCTGAAAAAATAGGAATATACATTTAGATATTCAACATTAATCTTTGGTTAAATCTTAGTCAAAGATGATCATCTTTATAAACCTTCATATTGCACATGTATTTACCTTGGCGTCGCGACTTTTAGCTCTCATCTTGTTGACCTGGCTTTCAGCGATGTCAGCACGCTCTTCAGCCTCCTCCAGCTCATTCTGAACCTTTCTGCACTTGGACAGGTGAGTGTTGGCTGCTTCCTCCTACAATATGATAGAGATGGTTCAAAGCTTCAATATTTCAAAAGAGCATCTTGCAATTATATTCCAAACAAGACAATTTCAGGAAATTGTAATGTGTGGTTGTGGCTAATGATGCAGTAGCCCATGTGGCATGTTCATGAGTGACTTGGGACTACAGGTTCTCATTGGAACGGTAAGGTCATGGCTGTGTTCTTGTTCGGTACCCAGAGCGAAACAACATCTATTGCTTTCTCTAGTCCATTTTGGAAATGTCTACCATTTGCCTGAAACACACTGCCTGCGTCTGCAGCATGTGTGCATTGTTGTGGAACAGGTTGCCTTTCCTTTTAGCATCTGCGTTACTGTAACAGAGCTTCCACAGCCTCTCCGTGGTGCCGATACCATACAAGCACAGCAATCTAGAGATTCCATGTGCCGCTCGTGGAAAGCAGCGAGATGGACACTGAAACATGCTCTACTGTTGGTCATCTTCACATAGTACCAGCCGTATTTTTTTACATAACTGATTATGTCTTACTTACACTAAGACAACGGCACTATGCCCATGGCCATGTGAAAATTAATCAATATGTATATTTGTCTTACCGCTTCTTCAGCCTGCCTCTTGTAGCCCTTCACCTTCATCTGCAGTTTGTCTACCAGATCCTGAAGCCTGCCAAGATTCTTCTTGTCCTCTTCAGTCTAAAGTCAGAGTGAATTCATAACATTAGTTGTATGTTCATGCAATCTATGAATTTAGTCAGAGGTATGATGGTTATTTAAGTGAACATCATATACAGTACCTGGTATGTCAGCTCCTTCACTCTCCTCTCGTATTTGCGGACACCTTTAATAGCATCTGCTCCACCTCTCTGTGCACCTTCAACCTCTGCCTCCAGCTCACGCACCTTCACAGTTGAATTAGACATTTTGAGGTTATTTCTTCTTATTTCATTGTCTATGACTATAACCTGTATTGAAGTAAACAACATCTTACCCTGCCCTCCAGTTTCTGGAGCTGCTTCTTGCCTCCCTTCATAGCCAGGTTCTCAGCCTCATCTAGACGGTGCTGCAGGTCCTTGACTGTGACCTCCAGGTTCTTCTTCATCCTCTCCAGGTGAGAGCTAGTGTCCTGCTCCTTCTTCAGCTCCTCGGCCATCATGGCAGCCTGGAAAGTCATGTTTGTATTGTATTGTATGTTTATATCAAGCACAACATTAGGATATCTAATAGATAAGGGTAGGACATCCTAACTTACATCAGTGATTGCTTTCTTGGCCTTCTCCTCAGCATTCCTTGCTTCTTGAACGCTGTCATCCACTTCACCTTGGACCTGGATCAGGTCAGCCTCAAGCTTCTTCTTGGTGTTCAAAAGGCTTGTGTTCTAAAATAAAGATTACGTTGAACAATGTAAGTAAGCATGATGTAAACATTGTTTTATTCTTTTGTTTTTTATTGACTTACGTACCTGAGAGTGCAACAGTCCACCGCGCTCACTAGCATCTACCAGTTCTTGCTCAGCCACTTTGCGGCCTCTCTCTGTCTGTTCCAGAGCCACTCTCAGCTCCTCAATCTCAGCAACCATGAGGCCATTCCTACGCTCCACCATGGAAGCTTGCTCCTTCATATCTTCTTGGGCTCTGAGAGCATCATCAAGGTGCAGTTGGGCATCCTAAAATAATTCACATTTGAAGTGGTGAGGAGAAACATCAGAATGTGACTAATCTTTTTCAGAGCAGCTCCACTGTTTGAATATGTGTCTGTCTACTAACTACTATGTGTTGCACCTTAAGTTGTCCCTGGACGTTCCTCAGCTGCTTCTGGGCCTCAGCAGCCTGGCGGTTGGCGTGGCTCAGCTGAACCTCCATCTCGTTCAGGTCTCCCTCCATCTTCTTCTTGATCCTCAGGGCATCGTTTCTGCTCCTGACCTCAGAGTCCAGAGTGCTCTGCATGGAGTCAATCACCCTCTGGCTGTTCCTCTTGATCTGCTCCATCTCCTCATCCTTCTCTGCCAGCTTCCTGTCGACCTCACCCTTGATCTGGTTGAGCTCCAGCTGCACACGAAGAATCTTGGACTCCTCGTGCTCCAGAGTACCCTTAAATGAAACAAAGGATCAAAATGTAAGATCATATACTGCTATACCGTTTGAATATAAAACTTATTGAAAGAAATATTAAATGTTGGAGCGTAAAATATTGTATCAAATAGCGCAACGCCCTGAGTTGGGATCAAACCTTGACCGGATATATCAACAGGCAATGCTAAGCGAGCTAGCTCGCTCATAGCCACTTCAGAGGGATCACTACACCATACACAAGTGCATTCTTCTGCAGTTTTACCTCGGCTTCCTCCAGGGCTGTCTGGATCTCTGACTTCTCTGTCTCCACCTGTTTCTTGGACTTCTCCAGCTCATGGATGTTCTTTCCAGTCTCACCAATCTGTTCAGTCAGGTCTGAGATCTCCTCTGCAGTTGATTGAACATACATATGATTGAGGAACCTTTCAGTCAGCAAGTATTTTGTATTTGCATTTGAATAAAGTTGATGTAGCCAACTGCATATCCACAATTAATCTCGAACATTTAAATACATTTAAAAGCAAAATGATGACCTTTTGGCCCGTTAACAACACCAGCTTTTGGCTCAAAACAAATATGCAAAAAATATTGAAGCAAAAATAAAAACTGTTGTTTAAAGAATGATGTAGAGAAAGACTCACGTTGCAGGTTCTTATTCTCACGCTTCATGGTCTCCAGTTGGTCCAGAGACTCCTCGTAGGAGTTCTTCAACTTAAACATCTCAGTGCTGAGAGAACGAGCCTCTTTCTGAGCTCCTTCCAGTTCTGCCTGGCCCTCTTCAAACTTCTGCTTCCATTCTGCCAAGACCTGCACAGCATTTGTAATGAAATGTGTCATTAACCCCACTTTAAGGACCTGCACACCATTTGTAATGAAATGTGTCATTTACCCCACTTTAAGGAGGCAATAATTATTTCAGTTTTAAACTAATCAATGTCAAAGCACCTTATCGAAGTTCCTCTGTTTCTTGTCAAGGTTGGCAGCCAACCCATTGGCCCTCTCTACATCAATCATGAGGTCTTCCACTTCACCCTGGAGTCTCTGTTTGGTCTTCTCCAGAGAGGCGCACTTGGAATTCACAGCCTCGATTTGCTCCTCAGCTTCCTGAAGACGCTGGGCTAGCTTCTTCCTGTTGATCAGTGTTGAATGAAATCAAATTATTATGGGAAATATTTTGAATGGTGAGTGCTGCCTGACAGTGTAAAACACTGGTTCTCAAAGTGGGGTCTGGGGACCCCCAGGGGTCCTTCGGGGGGGATCCAGGAGCTCCCCAACAAAAGTAGTTAATGTAGCATCAAGATCGTTTCACTTGGTGCTATGCTGCGAGCTTGTACATCTACTATTTTCTGCTGTTTTGTTTTTGAAAAATATCGAAACATTTTGAATTTGTTTTAACATAAATATTCTCTTCTGGGGGTCCCTGGCACAAAACCTTTGCAGAAGTTGGTCCACGGCCAAATATAGATCAATTTTAGCGTCTGTGACACCCAAAAGTTTGAGAAACACTGGTTTAAAACACTGATCACTTACTTAGCTTCCTCCAGCTCCTCAGTGCGTTGGACAGCATCAGTCTCATACTTGCTCCTCCACTGACACACCTCAGCGTTGGCCTTGGACATTCCACGCTGCAGCTCCGCCTTGGCTTCCTGTTCCTCCTCAAACTGCTCCCTCAGAAGGTCACAGTCATGGCGAGCTGATTGCACAGCATGAGCAAGGGCATTCTTTGCCTGTCAAAAGGAAATTGCCAAAATAATGTCAGCTGAACAAAAATATTAAACTAGGCCTTTAAAAAAAAGGTTAAAGAAAAACTGTTCCTTACCTTAACCTCCTCTTCAACGACTCTCTTCAACTCCTCAATCTGCTGGGTGAAGGCCTGCTTGCCCCTGGTGAGCTGAGAGACCAGAGCTTCTTTTTCCTCCAGTTGACGACCAAACTCACCTAGTTAGAAATGTAACATTTGTTTCAAACATTTCAAACATCAAAGTCCCGGGATAACTGCTGATCAAAGCATTATCTCTAATTATGGTCAATTTGCTGAAGTACCATCGACAAACCATGTAGACAAAGTAGACTTAAAGATGAACATTTACCGTTCTCTGTCAACAGTCTTGCTCTCTGAGCTCCAACATCATTGATCTGGCGAACGTTCTCATCACTCTTGGCCTTGATTTCACTAAGTTGGTCCTCAAGGGTGCGGCACATCTTCTCAAGATTTCCCTGTAAATAAACATTGGACATATTCAATCATCTTTTTTTGATCTGATTGGTTCATTGCTTTGATTTGAACAGTAAAGCCACTCGATGCAGTCTATCATTCAGCCCTCCTGTTTATAACTGGAGATGATTTCCTTACTCATCACTGGGTTGGCCATCATTAGCTATGAGGAGAGAACAGCACTGCACTGTTTTTATCTACTTACTTAACCACTTAAACCACATTTTCTGTTAATGTGGGGAAAGCTTTCGCAGAAAATAACCGCAACGGGTTCCCACAATACGGGGTTTAAGTGGTTAAGAAATTGTCTAATATCAGCTTAAGGTTAAGACTGCCCTTCACTAATATGCCTCACACATGTGGAACTGTCTACAATCAGTTTTGAAATTGGAGAATTTCATATCACTCCATCGCTTTAAACAGTTTGTGAGAAACACTCTGAGATCTGTCTGCACTTGCATTCTTAGAATATCTGAAAAGTCTGTTATCTTGTAATTTACTTTGTTTAATGTTATGCTATGTTTACTGTAATCAGGGCGTCATTGGAAAAGAGAGCTTGCCCTCAATTGACCTTTCTGAATAAAAAAAGGTGAAATGAAAATGAAAAAAAGTGTTAAGAATTATATTATACAAAGGCATTCCATCATACCTTTGCCTTAGCAACAGCCTCCATGTTGCTGGAGAGGTCATCAATCTCCATCTTGTATTCACTCTTCTCCTTCTCTAGTTTCTGCTTGACTCTCTGGAGGTTGTCGATCTGTTCACCCAGTTCAGCCACGCTGTCAGCCTGTTTCTTACGGAGAGCAGAGGCAGTGGCTTCATGCTGCAGGGTGGACTCTTCAAGGTCACGACGCAGCTTCTGGAACTCAGCCTCACGCTTCTTATTCATCTCGATCTGAGCAGCGGTGGCTCCTCCAGCCTCCTCAAGCCTCTCACTGATCTCCTCAAGTTCCCTGGAGAGATCAGCCCTCTGCTTCTCAACCTTGGCACGAGCAGCACGCTCTGCCTCGATCTCCTCCTCCAGTTCTTCAATACGAGCCTATCAAATTAATGTTGTCAGATTAACATCTGAAAGTAATAATTTACTCTTACTTTTTATGAATGATTTGACAAAATATAAAAGTACCTGGAGTTCTTTGATCTTCTTCTGTGACTGAGCCCCCAAAGATTGTTCATCCTCAATCTTACTCAGAAGCTGGCTTACTTCAAAGTCCTTCCTGTAGAATACAGCACATCATATTTTAGTGTCATTCTGCTTGTGGTTTATCTACATGATATTTTATATTGTTGGTCCACATTACTTCTTTATCTTCTCTTCTGACTGTTGCTTGTCATTTTCCAGGTCCATGATGGATTCCTGGGCCAGTTTCAGATCACCCTCCAGCTTTCTCTTGGTTCTCTCCAGGTCCATGCGGAGCTTCTTCTCTTGCTCCAGAGAACCCTCCAGCTGCACAAAGATAAATTATTTGTTCATCATCATTCAGTAAAACAATAAACATAATGTGTTCCAAACATCCGATTCACTTTGGTAAAACTCACATCGTCAACTTGCTGCTCCAGCTTGGTCTTGGCCTTGGTCAGAGTGTTGACTTTGTCTTCCTCTGCCTGCAGGTCATCCAGGGTCTGCTGATGTGCCTCTTGGAGGGCCTTCTTCTCCTTGGTCAGCTTAGCAAGTCCCTCATCCTGAGAGGCCATCTCCTCGGTCAGGTTCTTCACCTAAATAAGCAGAACATAATTTGTTGTCATGGAATAGATCATTGTTGCACTTGGTCTCTGTCGGGTGGAACCCTCACGTGTCCAAAACAGTCACTTCTCAGGATTCACATCTAGAAATAGCAAAAGTTGCAGATCCACAGGCTTGTAGATCTGCAATTTTTTTGGGGGGGTGTGTGACGCTGTAGTATGATCAAGTAGGGCGTTAATTTACGAAAACAAAACACAAATGGTTTTAATATTGAGATAGGAGGTTTTTGCCTGACAGCAACGACTACTAACTCGATAAAACCCCAGAGAGTGTATAATCTATACCTTGTTTTCAGTGGCGTGTTTCTCCTTCTCCACTTTGGCCAAGGTGAGCTCCAGGTCATCAATGTCCTTCTTGAGCTCAGAGCATTCATCCTCCAGCTTCCTTTTCTTGGCGGTCAGTTCAGCATTGATCTCCTCCTCGTCCTCCAGTCTCTCAGTCGTCTCTTTGAGCTTTGCCTCCAACTGGATCTTACTTTTAATAAGACCCTCACATCTCTCCTCAGCATCATTCAATGCTTCATCTCCCTTGTGGTCAATGAAAAAGAAAAAAGCATGTCAGCATTTTTTCTGGCCAAGACGTACTTTTGCATTTGCTTGTTGGGGGGTACAGACTCTTAGGGAGCATAGTGTGAGAAAGCACAGCTTTGTGATCTGAGGGAGGGAATTGTAAAATGTCCAGTGTACTTACTGATGATGCTGCCGTGAGGAGATTATTTTTCTCCTGTATCAGAGCCACCAGCTTCTCCTCTAGTTCCTTCTTCTTGGCCAGGGCAGCAGCCAGGTCAGTCGTCATCTTTTCGTAGTTCTCCTTCATGTTGGCCAGTTCCTTCTCAGTCTCAGCGCTCTGCAGAAGAGGCTTGATCTTGTAGTAGACCTTCATCCATGGCCAGTTTTTCACATTGACGAACGAGCGAAGGTTGAACTGGATGGTGAAAACGGCCTCTCTGTGGAAAAACGGTTTAAGTGTGTCGTGATTGGACGGTGATGGAAGAAGTATTAGTTTTATTATAGTGATTTGACACTATAACAAAATTGTATTGAACAGTGTACATACAAATGACACTAAATATTGAATAAATGATGTTTTCAAAGTACCTCTGAGCCATCATCTTAACAAAATTCTTCCTCATGAGGTAAGCTCGTGCGAGAGCCTGAGTCATGGTGACCAGAGCAAACAGCTTTTCATCTCGCATCTCCTCCAGCGTACCCAGCAGACCAGCTTTGAAGAACACCTGAACACAATGTTACAAACACTGTAACTGAACAACTGTAAAATCAACTTTTAGTCCTCTCTTGATAATGTTAAACCAGGTTCACAGTGTGTTTACCTTGGTGTGTCCAAACTTGTACTCATCAACGGGAACGTCAATGGACCCAAGCAGCTTCTCAGAGGCTTTCTTGTTGTCCATGAACGCGCCATCGGGACATGCGCTGGCATTCAGTACTTTGTACCTGTTTAGCAGAAGTTCATGGTCATTTTGCGTGCCTCCAGTTAATAGGTGTGGAACTAAAAGCTGCTGGAAAAAGGAATGAATACCTCTGCTTGAAGTCAGCATATGGGATTCTGCTGGGGAAGCCCTTTCTACAGATTCTGATGCCCTCTAACACACCGTTACACCTCAGCTGGTGGATGACCAGGTAGTTCTCCATCAGACCTGTAAAGATGTTGCGCCATTATTATTATAGGGACAGAATAGTTACACACTGACCAAAGTTGTATTAAATGACCACCTCACAATGATTGTGTACATTTTTATTTTCTGTGTTTACCTGGATTATATATAAAATTACTTTTATTATTATTATTTTTCTGTGTTTACCTGGAGTCTTGGTCTCGTTGGGAATCAGGCAACGCACAAAGTGAGGATGAGTGCTCCTCAAGTTGGTCATCAGCATACCCAAGTTTGCCTATTGAGACATAAAAGAGTCAAGTAGGCTTATTATTAATAAAAGGTCATAGAATATTGTTCTTTTTCCTCCACTACAATTATTTGAACACTTTAGATACTTGTTACTTTACAGCTTAGATTGTTCTAAATCATACATTAACCACTCAAGGCCTATTCTAAACTTCACCCATTCAAAGATAGCTGATCTACAAGCTCACAACTTAAGATACAGAAATTGTTTAATTCCAACATGAAAAGACGTGCCTATTTTCTTACATGGATATAATGTTGATAATAATAATGCTTCATTCTTACAGGAATATAATATGGATAATAATGAATAAATATTCTTACCCTGAAAGCACTAGACACAGTCTGCATGGAACCACCCTTCTTCTTGCCTCCCTTCTTTGTGTTATCTGTTTATATTTGTTAGAATCATCAAATCAAATTAAAGTTTATTTATACAGCACATTTTCAACGACCAAGGTCGAACCAAATTGCTGAATAAGAACAAATTAAAAAACAGTCAAACAGAGCAAAAGAAACGGCCATAACTCTTCTAGATCTCTGTTCCTCCTGCTTTATGGCAAAACAAGCCTCATTGAAGCGGCCATAGCTCTTGAATAGACATAGCTCTACTACGACAACCCCGCTGTTTTTGCTGGCAGCAGTGGCACACTATTACACTATTGATCTGGCAGTCAAAGAGTTAAAAGAATATCGTTATAAACTCTGAAAAGGGCTGTTTCGGTGCTGTGGCCTGTTCTAAAACCTGACTGAAAGGTGTTGTGGATGCCGTGAGCGATTAAAAAAGATTGAAGCTGGAGATATACTACCTTTTCGAGAACCTTGGCTAAAAATGGGAGCTGTGAGATGGGTCTAGAATTAGAAAGAGCGGAAGGGTCTAGATTCTTCTTTTTTAATAACGGCTGCACCACAGCATGTAAAAGCAGCATGGACGGGGCCAGAGCTGAGACAAGTATTCATGGGAAGTAAAACACTGGTGCCAACAGAGATTAATAAACATACCTTCAGGCTCAGGTGGGGGATAGAACACAGCCAGCAGTTTAACCGTAGACTTTTGGAACAGCTGAATGACAGAGTCGTTAAGGGGGTCCTTATTCTTCTCAAGCCATCCTGTGATGCTGTAGTAGATAGATAGATAGATAGATAGATAGATAGATAGATAGATAGATAGATAGATAGATAGATAGATAGATAGATAGATAGAAAGATAGATAGATAGATTTTTATCATAGTGTCCTGCACCACAAGATGCCCAGCCTGCACAGGCTTATAAGACACTCACAAAATGTACATACACCAAGATACACCACAAACAGAATACGCAATTCTTATCCTGCATTTTTTCCCCAATGTGCACTGTACATCATTGTACAGTGGACAGTGACAAACAATATAAAACTCATCCTCCACAACTCCCAGGTCACAAAGAACACACAATCGCTGCTCCTCAGGAATGCATGTATATCTACCCACCTCAACTGCCAGAGGTAATGCACCAGATCTTAGCTGGGCACAGAGGAACCTCTGTCCTCTCTTTAAATTAAATACAACATAAGGTTCAGTGATATAGTCCTCTTTGAATTGAACGTAATTTCTTAACTTTCCAAATGTCCACCCTCCATTGCTCCTGATGTAACATTGACAATTTATGTTTGACCGTATTTATATTACAACGAAGGTTATCCATGGATGATTACATCTTTTATTCCAATTAAATATAATTTTCGTAAGCCTCTCTTCTGGCAGTTGGGAAAGGCGGTTCCACAGTCTGATCATTTCACATCTCTGCCTTGTCAGGCAGCTTTCCTGTGTCACCATCAATGGCCAACTTAGTGGTATACTTGTGCACCCCGAGAAAACACCTCAAAGCTCTACTCTGAATATTTTTACATTTGGTGGCCTCCTCAAAACCCCACACACCTGCTGCATAAAATAAAATTGAAGAAACCATAGAGTCATAAAGCTTGGTAAATGTAGCAAAACCTAAGTCAGGGCACAATTTAATTTTACTTAGTATGGCACCTAATGCTCTACCTGTAGTCCACAGTTCCAGCGTAGTGAACCAGGGAGAAGTGGGCCTCACCCTTGCCTTTGGCAGGCTTGGGCTTCTCAAAGGCCTTATTCTTTCCAAGATGTGTGCCATGCAACTTGTCGTTGAAAGTTTTGTCTGAAGCCTTTGGGAACATGCACTCCTCTTCAAGGATGGAGAAGATGCCCAAGGGCTTTGTAAAGGAGACAAAAGAGACAAATCACCATAAACAAAAACGATATTAACATCATGTCCATTAAAGCACAAAATAATTGTATACCTTCTCAGTGAGCTCAATGCAGACAGGCAAGTCCATGATAATATATAATCATATAATATAATAATATACCTTCTCATTGAGCTCAATGCAGACAGCCAAGTCCATGATCATATATAATAATATATTAATATAATATAATAATAATTGTATACCTTCTCAATGAGCTCAATGCAGACAGCCAGGTCCATGCCGAAGTCAATGAGATCCCAGGGGATGCCTTCTTTTTTGTACTCTTCTTGTTCCAGAACAAACATGGTGTGGTTGAAAAACTGTTGCAGTTTCTCATTGGTGAAGTTGATGCACAGCTGCTCCAGGGTGTTGAACTGTGGGTGGAGATATCATTAGCCTGCAGTCTCTTAAAGTTTTTGTGACAGAAATAATGATTATCCCACTTAAAACAAGTCCATGCCACTTACATCAAAGATTTCAAAACCAGCGATGTCCAGCACACCAATGTAGAAGTTTCTCTGCTGCTTGGTGTCCAGCATCTCGTTGATCCTAATGACCATCCAGAAGAACTCCTTCTCATAGAGGGACTTGGCCAAGGCACCGACTGAGTTCATTACCTAAGGGAATAGGAACGTTAGTAGGGGTGTGAATTACACAATTTACAATTCAGAATTCGGGCATTTAGTTCTTAATCCAGAGCGATTTACAGTAAGCAAGGAAAACAAGAGGTAATACCAATGCATATCAATAGTAATCTAGGATCATAGGTAAACAAAGAACCTATCATCAGTCTAAACGGTATAATCCAAAAAAAAAATCTATAATCTGTACATTGAAACTATACACACTATAGGATGCCAGGTCTACAAATGAACCTGGCATCTATCTATATAACATGCAATCTAAATTACATTTAAGCCTTTGCATAAGCCTGAAAGGTCTTCAAGGCTATAGGGCAAGGACAGACTAGCGTGGAGTCTGAAGAGGTGAGTCTTCAGATTACGGTGGAAGATTGGGAGTAAGTCTGCAGTTCTACAGTAACTGCAGTGGGGAGTTCGTTCCACAGTTTCGAAGCAAGGGAGTCTGTCCCGGGTGTTTTGGGAAGGTTCTGACAGCTTCCCTGTGTTAGCTGAGTGAGCGGGAGGGTTTGTATGGTTGCATACACAATGTGTAGTGTTTTTTTTTTTTTTACAGGTATAACAATACTGTTAAAATAATATGTCAGAGGTGCATGGAACTGTACATGTTTCCGCAGAGTGGTATATTTTGTATGCTCTTTATATATGAAATAAATAAATTAAAAAATACATTTGAATACTGTTGGAGGATCATTGTATCTACAGAAGGTGATTTTAGACAGTCTGGACACAACTCAAAAAGATATTAGAGTTCTTATGGTATGCTGTGTTGAGAATATAAGGTGTGTATGAAATCAGAACATGGAAATAATGTAAGTTACTCACCTGTGGCACAGTTTGTCCCTTAGTGACATACTCGTTTCCGACTTTCACTCTGGGGTAGCAATACGCCTTAAGCATCTCTGCTGAGTTTATACCCAACAGGTAGCCAATCTTGTCAGCCTCTGAAATGTTCATACAATTTGCCATTTACAAATGAATCGAACCCAGGAACTTCTAGCTCTGTGAGGCGACAGCACTACAGACTACGCCACCGTGCCACCGCAACCAGTATAATATAAATAAATAAAATAATGGAAATTTATTGGAAATATATTTAGCTTAGTTCATTTTGATTATAAGTAAATACAGTACTTGTGACAAAGTATGCATTATTTTCATTTACATTTTCCTTAGTTGAAGATTTAGCTCACCCTCTGTGATAATGAATAATAATGATGATAATAATAATAATAATAATAAATATCAGCTCACCCTCCGTGCCGTCAGGTTCTGCCTGTTCTTCACGCTGCTTCTGTTTGAACTTCAAGACCCCATGATGCATCACTGCACCGGTGAGCTTATAGATTAACTGTTTTTCCTCTCCGTTGAAGCCCAGGATGTCAATAGCCTCCTGATGTATTCAAAAGATTGAGATTAAACATTAGATTAACAAACGTAATTTAAAACTATGTACAACTCAACAGTTAACAATCCAACATACAGTATAAGTGTACATTGTATCTGCTCATTTCTAAAGTGACAATTTAGGACTTTTAAGACCTATAAAATAAATAATTTCAAATAAAACAAATAAGACCATTACTGCGTCCAAAGTAATCAACAAACTATACTATACAAATTGTCAAACATTGGCCAAATTGCCGAATATTATCTAAGAAAGAGGTAAAGAATGTGAAAACATGTATGTAGATTGGTGTATCTGTGGAACCGAGTCAAACTAAATGTAATGCCTCAACTGCTGCAATTCCAAAGTGCTTGTCAACCACTGCTTTATAAAATACATTTTGCAGAGCAACTGACTGCAGTGCACAGTGAGTATTAGAAAGATTAAAATATGTTCACTAACATCAGTAGCGTCCAGCTCCTCCTTGTCATTAATGCTGGCCACAGTGATCACACCCATGCTGATCAACGGGAAGTCGTAGGGGTTGGCGGTGATCAGACACATTTCTTAAAAGGGATTAAAAAAGGGTGAACATGTGTTTTTATTCATTCATTTATGTACTCACTGCATCAACAGTAATTCCACTTACCAATGATCTCAGGTTTGTGGTTGGTCATCATCTGGAAAAAGATGTGGTAACCTCTCTCTGCAGAAAGCTGGTAGGTCACTCTAGACTTCTCCAGCAGATCTATATGGGTTGTACATAACTCATAATAATAATAATAATCTATATGGGTTGTACATAACTCAAAAAGTAATCCTCAAATGAACGCATACTGTATATAATTTATCATCATACTTACATGTCTCAATATCAGCACTGGCCAGTTTACCCGTTGTGCCGAAATGGATTCTGATGAATTTACCCTGTTTGATATAGCACAATTTGTTGCATCCCTCTACATTGTGGAATCATTGCAGGTTTTCTCATAAAATGTCATTATTTATACTTACAAAGCGAGAGGAGTTGTCATTCCTAATAGTCTTGGCATTACCATAGGACTCCAGCAAGGGATTGGCTGCAATAATCTGATCCTCCAGTGACCCCTAGAATGTTTTAGACATCACCCAATTTAAAATCTGGTCAGAATTATTTTAAATTGAATTGCCATATTGTATATAAATGCTTCATGTTAAAAAATCTTTTTTTTGGTTAATGTTAAAAACCTGTACATATACCTTGATTTTACCGCTATCGGCCGCACATTTTTCTCCACCAGAACTAGCTGTTGCAAAGTACTGGATGACACGCTTGGTGTTCACAGTCTTTCCAGCACCGGATTCTCCACTGGTTATAAATGCATACATTCAGAGAAATGCAGTTAGTGAATTTGTACACAATGTTCCTTTTTTAATGCCTAGTAGATGGGCTTGATGAAACTTACGTGATCAGGACAGACTGGTTCTCTTTATCTGTAAAATGTAAAGCAAACTTTTAGTCATGGATACTGCACAAAACCATTACAGTTATATATTCTTTACATTGTCCTGACTAGTACGTACCCATCAGCATGAACTGATAAGCGTTGTCAGAGACAGAGAAGATGTGGGGTGGAGCCTCAATACGCTTCTTGCCTCTGTAGGCATTTACAACCTCCTGGTCGTACACTGGGAGCCACTTGTAGGGGTTCACAGTTGCACAAAACAAGCCAGAGTAGGTCTGAAGGGGAGAAGAGAGAGAATTAACATCATACAACATAACACTGAGCATGCCACATATCTGGGACAACGGATCACTAGAGCTGCAATTAGTCACAACTTGCAAGTGGCATCAACTAATGAGCAAGTTAACTTCAGAACCATGAGTTTGTTTGAATTTGTTTTTCTATGGTTTTCACTTGATGATATAACTTGTACTCTGTATTTTTCTTTCTTTGCTATCGACAGGTGCAATACTGTACTGTTCTCAGCATGTAGAAAACCTTACATAGATCATCCATGCTGCATAACGCTCTTTGAGGTTATACAGGACAGTGGCTTCAGTGAGGTGGGTCATCATGGCCATGTCCTCAATTTTGTCATACTTGGGAGGGTTCATAGGGGTGACATCAACCTCCTTTGCAACTCTTTCCTAAGCATAAAAACAATAAACACAACTTTAGAATGTCTTGCAATTACAGTTGTATTGTGTCACTATTTTATTTCAGATCCACCTCTACCTACGTACCTCCTTCGTAATGAGCGTTTCTATGGTGACTTGGCCACCTTCCTTCTTTAGGATTTTACACTTGACGTACAGCTCCTTAACATCAGTCACAAATGCTGCAGATTTGGCATCAAAGGGCGCACTTTGAGCCTCCATTCTCTCCTTCTCTGGCTTACGGAGGTAAATGGCGGCCTTGCCATACTGCTCCATCTCTGCGTCCGTACTCATGGTGGCGGCTTTCTGTAGACAGACAAATAGATGGTGTTGATGCCTTTGCTGACTTGAGATCTGAGCTGATAATTGTAGGACTATTCTTATGGTTATGGCTTAGTGTAGGTTATGAAAGATTATGAACACTCACTTTTCCCCTCTACCAGCAGCAGTGAAACCTTGTGTGAAATCCTTAAGTGTGAAAGAAACACATCATTTTGAGGACGTTAATATGAGTTAAATGATTCAATACAATTTATAATCATGAATTAAATTAAATTAAAGATTATATGAATCCTAATGTTCATTCTTGCCACACACCACTTCATAAGTTCTCATTAGTTCCACATCTGAAAAGAGTGATCCATTACAATATTATTGAAATGAAATGATGCTTGCCCATTCCGTTTTCTCGTTTGTGTGTATGTTATTTACTTATTCCTATATTCACCAAGTTATTTTTGTCATTTTGTCATATGATCCTTTTTATTATTATTAAGTACTGAAGCAGTGCTAGATAGTTTTTTTTTCTCTCTACAACACTTTAATTCCATTGTATGAATTAAGGTTACATTTAGAGGTGGGTGACTAGCCAAACTGTACCCAAGTAGAAAAGATATTGCTACTTTAAAATAATAATAATTACTCTAGTAGATGTAAAAGTACATGCAATGCAAATTATTATTTAAATAATCATAACATAATTGAAATGTCTAAATAGAAATTAATCAACAAAAGCAAATTCCAATCTGGCCTAAACCATATCATTATATATAAAAGAACACAAAATAAATCATTTAAATCTGTACAATATATCATCAATTATGCTGCCCACTCATTGTGTGTAGTCTCGGGTCATGTGGGTAGCTACAGTATGTGGCACTGTGTACGGAGTCATGTTAAAAATGAATGTCTAATAGATTTATATGACTATGAATAGTTAACATCTCTAACACGTTTTTATGACTATGAATAGCTAACATCTCTAAAACATTTTTATGACTATGAATAGCTAACATCTCTAACACATTTATATGACTATGAATAGCTAACATCTCTAACACATTTATATGACTATGAATAGCTAACATCTCTAAAACATTTTTATGACTATGAATAGCTAACATCTCTAACACATTTATGACTATGAATAGCTAACATCTCTAACACATTTATATGACTATGAATAGTTAACACCTCTAACACATTTTTATGACTATGAATAGCTAACATCTCTAACACATTTATATGACTATGAAGGACAGATGAAGTCTCACTCACCACCAGATGAAACTCTGAACTCCTCTGCGGTGGGTCTGTGTGAACCATCTCAGCATGCTTATATCTGTTGATAAGTGCATGCTATGCAGAAAGTAAAAGTAGGAATGCCTTTAAAGGTCCTTTAAATGCCATAGCATCCTTATAAATTCCAATGATACTTGATAGTACTTCTTGGCTATGTGGTTTATGTCCATGTCAGTGGTTTATGGTGGTTTATGTCCATGGTATAAATAGTTTTTAAAGACCTTTAATGACATTCCTAGGGTGGGGCACTTTCACTTCTCACACTTATGCACTGACTAAATGGACACGTTTTTTGATTGGAATTGCACTGATAATTATTATTATTTGAGACTTTGAAGCACTGACTGTAATGGGCACTTTATTTGTTGTCTTCTTCTTTTTTTTATATATTACTCCCACAAATTTTGTTCAAACATCACGCAAATCGGTTATCTCTATAGTCAAGTGATCGAGACGGATCAGTCCGATTTTTCATATTCCATCCTGATTAGTGAATTCCAAACATTGCTGGCCCACAATAACCATCCTGACCTGGCGTAAGCCTGTGCTCCGAGGAGCACTTTTTTTTAGTTTTTACCACTGTTGCTCTGTATTTTTGATGCTTCTTGTTTTTTGTGTCGCCTCAGGGCGACTGATTTCCTCCCGCGGGATAATAAAGGTATCTATCTATCTAGCTAGCTATCTACAGTATGGTATCTGTGCAGGGTGGTGGGGTGCTGGCTTTGGTAGAGTCATCAAACATGTCTTGTCATTTAACTTATTGTAATATTCAGTGAGGAAAGTGAATAAGTAAATGTACTCAAATACTGTAATTGAGTATAATTTTGAGGAAGTTGTCATTTTATATTTTTTACCAGTGGAAGAAGTATTGACATCCTTTACCTACTAATACCACAATGTAGAAATACAAGTAAAGGTCCGGTAATCAAAATTTACTGGAGTAAAAGTGCAAAAGTATTGGCTTCAAAATAATAGTACCAAAAGTAAAATTGCTCATCACACAGGATGTCCCATTTCTAAATGTTTAAAAATCCTTTGAAAATAGCAGATCTACAAGCTTGTAGATTGGCTGTTTTCAAATAGCCAAAGTATACTGTATAGGGATGAAGTTACCTTAAATCTGCAGTTTAAGGTATTTTAAGATTGCTTTAATATCTCTAAAATGCTAAAGATAATATTACAAAAATACATTACTGCGTCAGTAACAAACTATACAATACAAGAAAAAGAAAAACATTGGTCAAATAGTCAAATATTACCAAAGAAAGAGTGTAGATCGACTATTTTCACAATATATCTGTGGAACCGAGTCAAACTAAATGTAATGCCACAATTCCAAGTGTTTGTCAGGGTGGGTGGTCCCCAGTTCAAAACGAATATTTTTAGGGGGGTCGCGGCCTGAAAAGTTTGAGAACCACTGGAATAGACTGTAGTCAGGGCTGAGTACACAACTAGCTGCATGGGCCCCTAAAAAGGTGAAAGGTGAATGAGCCCTACTGCCAACGGGTAGTTCACCCCAAAAAATGCCTTAAAAAAAAAAAAACTAACGCTCACGTGCCCCATGAAGCCTAGAATTCATGGAGATTGTTGGGTTTTTAGCGGCGCTAGCCGCTCTATACCTTTAGGTATAGAGCGGATATTAGCCCTCTATGCCTGGCTTTTGCGTCAACGTTCTGATTGGTCAGGTGCGCCAACGTTCTGATTGGTCAGGTGCGTCAACGTTCTGATTGGTCAGGTGCGTCAACGTTCTGATTGGTCAGGTGCGCCAAAGTTGTGATTGGTCACTATTCATGACATCACTATGATGTCATGAATATAGAATTCGATGTCTATATAAACGATGACAATGACTTCATCTTATTATTCATTTGGCTAAAGTCTCCGTCTAGGTAAGTTATTTAAAGTTAATATGACGAATAGAAAGAGAAAGATACAAGAACAGATGAAGGGTGAATGTATAGAAAGTCTGAGTTCGGGACCCAGTCATCCGTTATGACAGAATGGTTTTATAGAGACGATCGAGAATCCAAGAGTCCGTTAAGGTTCTGATTGGTCAGGCCCATCAAGGTTCTGATTGGTCAGGCCCGTCAAGGTTCTGATTGGTCAGGCCCGTCAAGGTTGTGATTTGTCAGGCAAGGGGACTATTCATGACATCACTATGATGTCAAGGTTTATTTTTTATTTCCTCATGTTTTTTTTTGTATATATTTTTATTTGGCTAAAGTCTCCTTCTAGGTAAGTTATTTAAAGTTAGATCCTCAATTTAACTTTATCTGTCGTCGACGCTCTGATTGGTCAGACCCGTCAACAAAGTGATTGGTCAAGCTTCACATGACACATGGCTATAAACACATTATAAACACATATCGATGACATCATGTATTCAAAGGCGCCGCTACCTTCACACAGGGTGTGATTTTTACATTCAGTAACTCTTTAACTGCCAGTGTTGAAACCTCGTCTATAGCTGCCCTTGCCAGTGATTTTGAGCGTTTTTACTAACATTTTGAAAATGTCTATCTATCGTAAAACCACTGAAAACACACATGACGAGAATCTCGTCATTGGCGGTCTGAGCCTTTGGAGAAAAATGACGAGAAATCTCGTCATCGGCGGTCAATGAGTTAATAAAAAAAAGCTCCAGTGCCTCCTTCTTAAGACTGCCTGAATTATTTTCACTGCCTATTGTTATTCATGCCAGAGATTTTTCAATGGGAAAAAAAAAAGTACTCAGGAGCCGAGATACAAAATTTTTAAGTTTTAAGTTAACAAGGAAGTGGATGAGAGTAAAGATCTTCGAAAATTCATATCTCCTTGGTCTTTGGGTCAAATAAAAAAAAAAAAAGTAAAAAAAAAAAAAAAAAAAAAAAAATGTTTTTTTTTTTTGAAAAAATATTTTTTTACTAAAAACGAGTTAACTTGATCTAGGCATTCAAGTGATGAAAAGCTAAAAACGAGTTAAGTCGTTCTAGGCAGTCAATGTGTTAATCACTGTTTATTATCATTAATTAATCATTAATTCATATTAATTAATGGTAAAGTCACTACGACTTAACCAATGTTCATATATATTAGTTAAGGGCCACACATGGTGGGTTTGTAGATCTGCTTTTTTCGGTGGGTTCTATGCCAAGGATGAGTGCTCATAGGCGGGCAGGATTAGTGAGGCAATTCACTCTCTGGATAGGCGTGAAACTGTTTACGCACACTCCCTGGATGCCAGAGCAGAACCTCTAGCCTGGCGTAGCTAGACTATGAGTGCAAATTTTTTTTTGCACTCGCAGATTCGTCTGGTCCCAGGCTACAGAACCTCTGCATCGGCCTATTATAGCGCTAGGAGGCCGATTTTTGCAAAACATATTATTGTCTCTGCCAGGCCGAAAGGCATGACGAGAGAGTATGTTTTGCCCCCTGTCTGTCCGTCCGTGTGAACCAGCTAATCTCCACCACCGTTGGCCCGGTCTCTGTGAAACTGCACACACACACTCCCTGGATGCCACAGCAGAACCTCTGCCCCACATTTTTCAGATCAGCCTGTCATAGCGCCACCATGAGGCGGACTTTTGCAAAACACATTTTTGGATATTACTCCTACAGATTTGGTCCAAACAACACGCGAATCGGTACACAGTATCTCTATAGTCATGTGATCAACACGGATCTGTCCGAATGTCCATATTTCATCCTGATTGGCTAAAATTGGCTTCCAAAGTTTGCAGGATTGGATTGATTTGAACAAAATGCCTCAAATCATGAACGCAGCATGCCATTTCCGTGAAATGTTCCACGTAGATTCCCACTTGGCCCAGGAAGAAATGCCACTTGAAAACTTTCAAATCAGTTTCATGGTGGCGCTATAACAGGCCGATAGCTAAAAGCTATAGTTTTTAGCTATAACTGCACCGATCTGTGTGAAACTTTGCACGCACCCTCCCTAGAGTGCAGTATGCCTTTTAGAGCACCACCAGGAGGCTGAGTTTTGCTCGTACTCCTTCAGATTCTGTCCAAAAATCACGCAAATCGGTACACAGTATCTCTATAGTCATGTGATCAAGATGGATGTGTCCGATATTTCATATTCCATCCTACTTGGCTAACATTGGCTTCCAAAGTTTGCATAACAGGTCCGTTTTGAACAAAATTCCTCAAATCATGAACGCAGTGTGCGATTCCCGTGAAATTTTGCACGCACATTCCCACTAGGCCGAGGAAGAAATGCCACCCTTTTCACATTGGCCTGTTATAGCGCCACCTGCAGGTCTAATTTAGCAAACCATTTTTTTTGAAAAAAATGCCTCAAATCATGAATGCAGTGTCCCATTGCCGTGCAAGGCCTATAAGAACATATATCACCCTTTTCACATTGGCCTATTATAGCGCCACCAGGAGGCCATAATAACCTACCTGACCTGGCGGAGACTTGTGCTCCGAGGAGCACTTTTTCTAGTTTGATATTGCTCCTACATATTTTGACCAAACATCACGCAAATTGGTGCACATTATCTCTATAGTCATAACTTGTGATCAAGATGGATCTGTCCGATTTTTCATATTCCATCCTGATTGGCTAAAATTTACCTCCAAAGTTTACAGGAGTGGCCCGTTTTGAACAAAATACCTCAAATCATGAACGCAGCATCCAATTGATGTGAAACTTTGCACGCTCATTCCCACCAGGCCAAGGAAAAAATCCCACCCTACATCCTGTATTAAAATAACCTAGAGGGTCAACCGACAGCCGGCGGGCAGTTGGACGGGCGAACAGTGGGTGGGGTGGACGTCACAAACGTAACATGCGGACCAGCGAGGCGCACCGTTGCCGATCCGCACCAAACTACCACACACGTCAGCAGTCCACAACATAAAAAATAAACATAAATAAACATCCATACAAATAGAATCTATATTACATACATAAGTACATTACACAAATGATACGCTAACATCCATAAAGCAGCAACATAAATCCTCACTTCCCAACCGTCCAACCCACTGATCACTATACCCCACAAACCCTGCACACATGCCCACTGACACTATACTGCCCAAATCCACAAACCACTCACCACTCCATAAACCCACTGCCCACTACCGCCCATCACCCCACAAACCCACAGAGAGAGAGAGAGATTGGTTCGTTTTGAACAAAATGCCTCAAATCATGAACGCAGCATGCGATTTCCGTTACATTTTCCATGTTCCCACTTGGCCCAGAAAGAAATGCCACTTGAAAACGTTCACATCAGCCTCATGGTGGCGCTATAACAGGCCGATTCATGTTTTTACCTATAACTGCACCGATCTGCGTGAAACTTCGCACGCACACTCCCTAGAGGCCAAGCAAAAACCTTTGCCTTGCATTTTTCACATCTGCCTTTTAGAGCGCCACCAGGAGGCTGACTTTTGTAAAACAAATGTTTTCTTCTTACTCCTTCAGATTATGTCCAAAAAACAGGCAAATCGGTACACAGTATCTCTATAGTCATGTGATCAAGATGGATGAGTCCGATATTTCATATTCCATCCTACTTGCCTAACATTGGCTTTCAAAGTTTGCAGGATAGGTCCGCTTTGAACAAAATTCCTCAAATCATGAACGCAGTGTGCCCCCCTTTTCACATTGGCCTGTTATAGCGCCACCAGCAGGTCTAATTTAGCAAACCACACCATTTTTGGAACAAAATCCTGAATGCAGTGTCCGATTGCTGTGAAAAGCCTAAGAAGAAATGGAACCCTTTTCACATTGGCCTATTATAGCGCCACCAGGAGGCCATAATAACCTACCTGACCTGGCGGAGACTTGTGCTCCGAGGAGCACTTTTTATAGTTTTCCATCCATTCACTTCGTACGTTCGTAGATGTTTCAGAAAATCTGGTAAAACTTCCTATGAAGCCCATGGCTATAATGCATTATAATCTGCTACAAATTATATTGTATGTATATTCATAGTTAATTCACATTAATTTAAACCACTGTTTTTCGAAACCAGGTTGAATCGGCGTCAGCACAAATAAAATCATCATAGCCTATGGCTATCATCAGTCAATTTAATTTACTTGACGTTATTCCTTCCTCTCTACAATGACCGTAATGAAGGAGCAATGGGCCTCATGCAGCAATAAGCTCCTAATGTTTCCTCTTACATTTCTTCCTAAGTGAATTCCTAAGAGAAGTTGAGTCAGATTCATGAAACGTTCTTAAAAGGCAGAATTGTTCGTAACTATGTTCTTGATGATGATGAATCCCAATCCTCGTAACTTGAAGGGGTGTGCCAGTTCATCCTAATTACCATAGGGAGCCACCCCATCAATCCCCATATAAGGCATGACTGCATGGCTCTGCCTGCAGTCACACCTGTTGCACACAGCAACTGCAGGAAATCACACACAGAAATAAAATTGAGAGAATGAAGTAAAGAATACCTAAACTATAAGTCTACAGATGGTGGAACACCAGACTCCAAACATAAACATGTATTAATTCATAGTTATGTGGAGGTACTTCTGAAGTGAACAGCAAATAATTTTATTTAATTAATGAATGTATTTTATTATTTCTCTCACATTAATCAACATATCACCATTAGACTTCAATGTACATTTGCTGAAATTAGCTGTTAAAAGTTATCCATATTTCATGTTCAGGAGTAGCGTTAGTTGTGGATATAAAACATTTTATTACTGAAAGCTGGTGGGTGGATGTGGAGGGTCTTTAAGGTAGCAGCTGCTTGGTATGTAATGGGGTGGAAATAGGGGTGTGGTGGGTGATATGGTGGTGCAAGGAGGGGTGTAGGGGGCTGTGTGTGGGGTATGGGGATGGGGATGACGGGTGGGTATAGGGGGGCTTTCAGGTAGGAAGGGGACTGGAAAATGGGGGTGTGGCGAATGTCGGGGATATGGGGGTGGGGGTATGGGGGGTGATGAGGGTGGGTTGGGTGGGGGGTTATGGGGTAGGTATGGGGCTTGGTCTTCAACTCAACCGGGTCCGTTTGGGTTAGATTGTAATTTCAGACCCGTCTCAAACATTTTCATGTCAAGGACCCCCAAATTGACATGCATTTGGCTGCAGACCCCCACCTGAAAATATTTTCTGCCAGGGAAAATGTCTCAAGATTTATCAAAATGTCTCGAAAATAGCCGATCTACAAGCTCAAAATGGCCAGTAATGGGACGTGTTGTGAGCTTGTAGATCGGCTATTTTCAAACAAAGTATAAAATAGGGTTAAAGTGATTAAACTGTTCTTCGTTTGCTGTGGACCCCCTGAAACTCCCTGAAGGACCCCTGGGGGTCCCCAGACCACACTTTGAGAACCACTGCTCTAAAGATATGATACAAATATTATTGTAATTTAAATCCTATATTATACAACTGTAGAATTGAAGAAACTTCGAGAATTAATTATTTTGGCACAAATATGTCACGCTTAAGAACTCAAAGGCCAGCCTAAGAGTGCTCATCAGTGGGTGTAGATTCTGTTCTTACCTAAGAACAGATCACAGCTAAGAAAACATTGGAGTATACCAAAATCTTCTTAAAAACTTCTTAAGTGGGTTTAAGAAGAAATTTCCTCTTAAGTACCGTTGCTGAATGAGGCCCATTGTTTTTAAACAGACTAAAGGTTGTTACACACCGGGGCGATTTTATCGTGCGAATAATGCGTTTTTTTTTTAAACCTTATAAAGTCAATGGCTCCGTACATGGAGCGAAAAAGCGAAAAAGCGAGGCGAAAAAGCGTCTTAATTATTCGGAACGAGTCCGAATTTTGCGTATATTCGCTATTTTCGCCGGTGTCGCCCGGTGTGTAAGGACCTTTAGACTTGTTTCCTTTTCTGTGTTCTTTGTACATTTCACTTATAAATACAACAGAGGATGAAACAATTTTCAGATCTTGCAGTGGTGGAAAAAGTACTCACATTTAAAAGTAAGAGTCTGGAATTCAAAATTAACTTGATTAAAAGTACAAAAGGATTGGCCTCAAAAGGTGCTTAAAGAACCAAAAATAAAAGTACAAAATTATTTGAAAATAGCAGATCTACAAGCTCACAACGCCGTCGCGATGTGAGTCTTTTTAAAAAAAGACAAAGAAGACTAGACTAGGACAACAAGAACTCAGTCAAACTATCAGTCAGTCACAACAGGAGGGAGTACACATTAAACACACACACACACACACACGCACGCACGCACGCACGCACAAACGCGCGCGCGCACGCACACACACACACACACACACACACACACACACACACACACACACACACACACACACACACACACACACACACACACACACACACACACACACACACACACACACACACACACACACACACACACACACACACACAGAGAGCACTGCCTTGACAATTTATGCATTTTATACTATACATTTTTGTCTTGAAGCGAGCCCACTTTGTTTCTTAAGGAACAGTATTTTCTAGTTTCAATTGACATTGCAATAGTATATATCGCCATACAACTATTCAAAATCTATTAATAAGCCACATCAAGGAACTGTAAATGATACTTCCAACATAACCCGCAATCTCCATACTTGGTATTTAGTGAATGAGGTGAACTTGCTTCATGGTATGCCAGTGGCTATCAAATTTAATCACTGCTGACTGCGCACAAATGATCTGTATGACTGGGAGGGTGTCAGGGTGTTGGGTTTCTTCACTTGGTGTCAGTATGTCTTGTCAAATAAATTATTTGGAATAGGTTAATATTCAGTGGTGGAAAGTACATTGAGTACATTTCGCTGCTAATAGCCTTGTTATACATACTTTGCATGTAGGCATGTCTGACATGTCTGGCTGAGACAACATGTTGGCCCCTGCCCCAATGTAATCCAATACAAAAGTGGCTCACATAATGTGATTTTCATTCCTTGTACTCGTCACATTTCATTTCAGCATTACATTTCAGCATCAAATGATTTATTAAGTGGTTGGTAGGCCTTCCTGTCGGAACTCCTGCCTGATTGTTTTATCTCTACTGGTTCTGTCTCTGTCTGATTGCTCTGTCTGATCCCCGTAAACGCACGCGCGCGCGCGCACACACACACACACACACACACACACACACACACACACACACACACACACACACACACACACACACACACACACACACACACACACACACACACACACACACACACACACACACACACACACACACACACACACACACACACACACACACACACACACACACAGAGAGAGAGCACTGCCTTGACAATTTGTACTTTTTACACTATACATTTTTAGCTTGAAGCGAGCCCACTTTGTTTCTTCAGGAACAGTATTTTCTAGTTTCAATTGACATTGCAATTATATCGCCATACAACTATTTAAAATCTATTAATAAGCCACATCAAGGAACTGTAAATAGTACTTCCAAAATTACCCGCAATCCCCATACTTGGTATTTAGTGAATGAGGTGAACTTGCTTCATGGTATGCCAGTGGCTATTAAATTTAATCACTGCTGACAGCGCACAAATAATCTGTATGACTGGGAGGGTGGCAGAGTGTTGGGTTTCTTCACTTGGTGTCGTCAGTATGTCTTGTCAAATAAATTATTTGGAATAGGTTAATATTCATACTTTGTATGTAGGCATGTCTGATATGTCTGGCTGGGATTAAGGCTTGGCCCTGGCCCCCTAAATGTCATCCCATAATAAAGTGTCTCACATAATGTGATTTTCATTCCTTGTACTCGTCACATTTCATTTCAGCATTACATTTCAGCATCAAATGATTTATTAAGTGGTTGGTAGGCCTTCCTGTCTGATCCCTGGTTATGTTTGCCTTCACTGATTGGATCCTGACTCTTGCCTGTACACTGGATTAAACCTTGTGAACTTTAAATTGTTGTGTTTACAAATATGTTGACAATCCTGGGGTCTATTTCACGAAAGCGGAATTAAATTATCCTGGTTTAAAAGGCAAATCCAGGTTTGACAAGCCTGCGCTGTTCAGCCTGGTTTATTCAGTTCCACGAACGCCAAGCCTGGCTGAGAAGGAGCGGCTTTGTCGAGCCAGGATTGTTAAACCAGGCTGAATGTGCGTTCACCTATTCCTATAAAAGACCATGAAAGTCGATAGCAGAATCCTTGAACTTGACCAATCATGGAGCCCAAAACCAGAGCGGTGTTCTTCTCTGTGGCTGAACAGCAGCACTGCAGCAGCTCATGGAATCATACAAGAAAGTAAAATGTATAATAAGCAAGAGAGGAAACACGGCCGCAATAAATATAGATCCAGGGAGAAAGCGTGGCAAAGTATTGCCGACAAATTAAACGCAAAAGTGGTCCAAAAATATGCAATTAATTTATATACGTCCATAAATATATAATTCAGTTAGGCTTAAACATGAGGCATGGGCAAATTCTCCTTCTACAGCACAGCCACCAAGGTATGGAATAGTCTAACCCCATCCCTCAAAAAATGCAGTTCGCTGGGCTCATTCAAAACAGCCCTAAAAACTCATCTTTCTGGAGGCCAAAAGAGGAGCTAGTACCAGTTTCCCTGTAGACAGACGACCCCCCTCCCCATTTTTTGTACATAGTGGTATTTTTTTCCTCTGTATTTTTATGTTGATTTTTGAACTGTTTGGTTGCTACTATATATGTCTCTGAAATTAATTCAAGGACCCCAACGGAAACAAGTCCGGAAGGACTTTTTTGGCCGGACCTTTTAGACAAAAGTATTATAAATGTAACTGTGTTGTTTTACATTATTTTGCCTAATAAAAATGTCAATCAATCAAACCATCAGGGGATCAATCACACTGAAGACAAACACTCTGTGACCAATTGAAAAGGTAAAATAATAGCCTAATCCTGGCACAGGGATCAACAAGCTTGAAATAAGCCTGGCACTGAATGAGTAATAAGCCACATCAAGGAACTGTAAATGATACTTCCAACATCACCCACAATCCCCATACTTGGTATTTACAGTACTACTGTATGTGGAGTTGTTTTTTAAATCGTTTGAAAAAGATCTGTATGAACACATCTTTTAATAAAGTCAAAGTTGATTGCAATTTGTGATAATGAAAATTGTGTTTTACCACTTTCACCTATTTTTCAAATTGGCCTCATGGTGGCACTATAACAGGCTGATTCACGTTTTGAGCTACAACTCTTTTTTTTTTGTTATCAATTGTTTTTATTATCAAATCGACAATACAATTATATTCACATGAATACATTTTTCAACAAAAACAAGATACAAACAACTTAAAACAAAATAATAATAAAAATAAACCCACCCACCCCTCCCCGGACCAACACTTTCTCGAAATGTAAGGGCCAAACACCATGCCTATACAAGGTCAAAACACTGTGTACAACACTTAAACCAAATCTTTAAGCTCATCTGCAACATTAGAACATCATTTAAGATAAATACAGATGGAGAAGGTGTAATATCAGCTCCCAAAAGTGGAGAAGGTGTAATATCAGCTCCCAAAAGTAATGACAATTTAGCAGCAACCATAACCCAAAAAGAGGAAACCATTGGACATTCCCAAACCATGTGAAAAAAGGTACCAATAACATTTGGAGCACAAAATGTGCAGTTGGGGCTATTTATAAACCTCATAGCACATAATCTACGGGGAGTCAAATATGTACGGTGAACAAAATTTAAATGAATCTGTTGATGATCTGGATTCCTAGAAGACAGCAATATATTAGACCAAACTGAGTCCCAATCAAAATCAGGATCCAAATTCCCTATATCGTTCCTCCACAAAGTATCCACAGCTAGGGACCCATAATTAGATTCTGATAAAAATGCATACAATACGGAAACGAGGCCTCTTGATCTACTAACGTCACAGATGAGTCTATGTAAAGGGTGCATTGTAAGGGAAGTCTGCCACGGAACTCCATAAGTCCTCATGACTGTTCTCAGTTGTAAATAAAAGAAAAATGAGTTCCCTGGCAAATTAAATGAGTCACATAAATTCTGAAACGAACGCAAACCATTCTCATCAAATAGATCACCCAACGTATGAATCCCCTTTGAACTCCATCTAGGAAAGCGAATGGGACGTCCCTCCAGCAAAAGTCCTTGATTATTAAACACTGGGGAAAATAGATTCCATTTCAAGTCAATCCTGCACGTTTTTTCTGCTGCCCTCCACACTGCTACCAGCTGAGATATTATTGGCCCAAAGCGAACTTTGCATTGATTAGTAGTTATATTTGAATAGATAAGATCTCTCAACCCAAAAGGATGTACTTGAGCTATAACTCTTGAACCATAAATAATTTGTCCTTGGATCCCTTGGATTATTACGCAACTCCCCAAATAAGCCACGCCATTTCTACCTGAGGTTTTCCACCATGTTGCATTTTATTCAACTTTGCCGGCCAACAATAAGCTATCTGGCCTGGCGAAGATCTGTGCTTTGAGGAGCACATCTTTGTTAAAAAGTCTGATTATTTTCAGGATTAGATCATTTCTTTGCACCGGCCTCCTCCTGCAGTTTCCTCAACTCATGTTTTAGTTCTGCCTTAATCTCCCTCTTAGCCTTCATCACTTCCAAACGGTGAATGTCCAACATGTTGGCCCTGCTCTCTCTGGCCTCGATCTTCTTTGCCCAGCTGCTTTCAGCCCACTTTCCGTCGATTTGAGCCTCCTCCCAGGCCTTCCTCACAAACCTCTGACGGGCATTGTGTGGAACTTTGATGACGTAGTCAGTGAGCTGCAGGCGCTCAAAACCCATGGCTTGTCTTGGCACCCCCGTGCAGGGGCCATCGACCAGAGCCCTGTTTTGGTCAATGACATCCACGATGACCACCAGCTCGCCGGCGTATGACCCGAAAGAGATGTAGGCGACGCGGCCGATCTCAGCGTAGCGCTCAAACACCATGATGACTGAAAACCTCTTCCGGCTCTGGAGAAATGTTTGTTTTGTGAAAGCAGGCCCCTTGAGAAATGATATTTATGCGACCATGCCTATGACGTCAGTCATCTATGACATTTGGGCAAGGTGCCAGCACGATCGAAGCCCCATCGACTTCCATTATAATCATCTACCCTGCTGTTTCTCAACATTGGGTCCTGGGACCACCAGGGTCCCAAATGGACTCTCACGGTCACGGATCTGTAACTCTTGAGACTAACAAACTCTCAGTTAAATTAACACTGAGGGTTTTACAGTGTAGATTGGGGTCCCAGAGACTGGGGGTATCAAACTGGGGGTCCTTGAAATTAAAGGGGTTGAGAATCACTGATCTATCCTATCCTGCCTTTGAACAAGGAAATTTGTTTACATTTGTACAAAAGTAAGAGTAAATAAGTAAATGGACATTCCACCACTGGAATCCATATGTTCTCGTCACCAGTAACTGACAAATGTCCTGCGTCCTGCCATTAGGCTAATCGTGAAGAATACTAAAGTACTCTCTTATGGCCAGGGCCAATGTAGATCTTGGACTTCATGTTACCAGCGTGTGAAGTCAGTCGACGTATCTACAGTATGACGTTTGACTCCAAATTTGGACAATGTTTCAGTGCTATCAGAGCCCCATTGAATTCCATTATGAGATTAATGTTGGATATTTCAAAAAGTATAAAACAAGTGGAATTTATTTAATATATCAGAAGCCTTGTATCTCCATATTTCAACTTTTTATGTTCTTTTGTAAATGAAATGCCCTACTTCATCACACAAAAGTAGTGAAAATAGCCAATCTACAAGCTCACAACGTGTTGCGATGTGACATGTTGTGAGTTTGTAGATCGGCTATCACTATTTTACTGGGGGGGGGGAAGTTCCACCGACAGCAACGACATATAATCTGAATATATTTACCCACCAATACAACTGGTTCTATATAGTTCAAAAGAGGCTAAAGTTGATGGTTGTACGACTCAGTAAGAATCTGTGTGCTGATGTAGGTGTTAATAGCCTGTAAGATGGAGATCAATGAGAATCAGAAATACTTTTGCTCAGGAAATGCAATTAATGTGCAGGTAAGTGGCTGTAACAACGGTGCAGGTACACAACTGGTACAAACAGACACCTGTGTCTGTGACAACATAAAGTTTACGCCACTGCCCACTGGTTCTCAAAGCTGGTGACCATAACTGGCCAAATAGATGCTTGCGGGTTTGTAACTCTGAGAGAGTACAAACATTTGTACACTCTGAGTTAAACTGGCACTGATGGTTTCATAGTAGAGAGTGGGGTCCCAGAGAAAAAAGGAAAGAAAAGGGGGTCCGTGGCCTAATGCATGTCACACTGCGGGGTCGTTGAAATTCAAAAGGTTGAGAACCACCGCTGCACGCCACAGGTGGCGTCTGGCGACTGTGGCTGCCTTTTCTGGTTGTTTAAGAGCGTTTGATTAGGTGAAGGTTGTTGTCGGAATGCAAAAAAAAAGGAAGTTCAGTCCACAGCCTGGTGGATCTAGTCGACCTTCTCAAGATTTAGATTCCTCCACATGACGATTCCAGTGAAGGCCCCTATACAGAAGAGAGCAACTACTGCCACAATACCGGGGATGATGACCGAGTACTCCCTGGGAAGAAAATACCTGTGCAGGTCATGACCGCTGTCAACGAACGGCAGAACAATGACCCAGGTAGAGTAGTAAGTAAACAATAGGAGGCTGAAGCAAACCAATCCGATGCCAACCAGCTGATCAGTACCCGAAGCCATTTTCTCTAAACAATACGTTATGCGTCGACCACCACTTCATTTGACCAGCCCGTGACGTCGCGTCAGTCATCTATGACGCCAGCCCTATGACGTATAGGACTTCAAATTCGTAAAATATTTAAGATATTCTATGTATATGTCCGTCCGTCCGTCCGCTACTCCTGTGGCATGCCATCCCTACACACCTCCTTATGTGAGGATGACAAATACCCTCCATCCATAGTGTCTGCAATCTGGGAACCCATCGCCAAATAAAAAGGAAAAACAGCGCCCTCTGCTGTTTTTTACTCTTTCACTTTGACTCTGGGACGAGCTGAACTGAGCACCCGTGCGCAAGGAAACCAGGGTTTTTGGTCTGCCCTCAGCGCTCCACTTCCGGTGGTGCACTTATGTTTTCATTCCCACTAACAATATTTCTACACGGAACACCAACACCACTTCTCCCAGAGAACATGGATCGTTTTGGTTATAAGCCCACTTGTTTCTATGATGAAAGAGCAAGTTAAAATGTGAATATCTTTCCGTGGTCTGCTCAAAGGACGCTATTGTTAAATGAGTTTCGGTTTGTTTTCAGTGGGAAGGGAGCGCACACAGTAAATCCCGCCCACTACATTTGATTGGGTAAAGCGCGGCCTGCTTCCTGATCTGAAGGCACGCCCACTTGTAAGCTAACACGCACACGTTCTGAACGGGGCTCTACAGATTCAGTAGCTCAGTGAATCTGTTCTTGAGAGATTACAGTGTCTGTAGCCATGGCATGACAGGCCTACACCTGTAAGGGCAACAAGTCACAATACATAATGTACAGTATTGACTACGGCTGACTTCAATTCACTGTTCTCAGTCTTAATAGTGTGTTATAGCAGTGGTTCTCAACCTGTGGGACATTTGGGGACCCAGGGGGGCCCCCCAAATGTACTTGGAGGGTCCCCAGATGATTTGCTTAATGTGCAGCATTGTTTTTTCACTCAACAGTAAATAAACTAACATAGTTAAGTGTAAACTATACAGGATATCTGCACATCTTTAAAATGACAATTTAAGACCTTTTTAATACAGCGAAAAAAGTTAACACACACTATAAAGAAATGGTCAAACATTGGCTAAATTGTGAAATATTACCTGAGACGGAGGCAAGCATTTTGAAAATTGCCGATTTATAGATTTGTAGATCAGTTATTTTCACAATATTTATCTGTGGAACCCAGTCAAACTAAATGAAATGCCTCAACTGCTAAAATTGCAAATGCTTGTCAGGGTGAGGAATCCCCAGTTCAAATATGATTATTTTGGGGGTCGCAGGCTGAGAAGGTTGAGAACCACTAAGCATGCAGTACTGTATAACGTACATTATGGATGATCACAAAAAAATCTTTCATTTCTAAATTTTAATTTGTTTAAGTGATTAATTCATAATGTATTTTTGTCCGTTAGAGTCCCCAATTTGAGACACCAATGTTCTCCTTTGTCTTTTGGTTAATACACTGAAACGTTTACTTCTTGTGAATCCAGACCATTGTCGACAGTAAAGGGCGACAAAAGCTTAAACACTTTGAATTGAAATTAGACCTGTAAGGGTCCATTTGGTTACTCTTGTATACTTCGAGTTACAAATGGATAAGTGAACAGTGTGGACCCAAAAATGGGTCCCGACCTATTGTTTGGGAAACACTGATGTAGAACATTGGTTCTCAAAGTGGGGTCCGGGACCCCCAGGGGTCCTTGAAGGGGTTCCAGGGGGTCCCCAGCTAAATGTGTTAATACAGCATCACAATAATTTTAAACCCCTTTATCCATTTATAAGTAAGCATATATACAAGCTCACAGCGTGTCACTTTGAGCTTGTACATATGCTATTTTTGAATAATTTAGAACAAATGTTCTCTTCTGGGGGTCCCTGGCACCGCGGCCAAATATAAATCAATTTGGGGGTCCTTGACACGAAAACGTTTTAGAAACACTGATGTAGAAGGCGTAGCTGTTGGCCATATGAGAGAGAAAAACCAGCTGACCTGTCCCACCACATGTTTCCCGTTGATGAAAGCCTCGAATCCACACACAGCGGCACAATCGTCCAATGGGAACACATACTTGGCCTCGATGGGTACAGAGCTCTGATTGGTGTACTTCTGGAAGATGATGACCTGGGAGCCAATAGGGACAAGTGTGCAACAAGTTCTATTTCTTTAGTTTGTTAAATACCTCTATATTCTGATAGTAATCATTGCTATATAGCTTGAGGAACCAATTATAACATGACGCCGCTTCTTCATTGAACTCAATGGACGCAACCGCCATGTTCTATTCGGTTTTGAATGGTGTTCTCGATAAGCGTGTTCAGAAACGGGGGTCTCCTCGTCTCTCATGCTCTTTAATAAACAGAATACACATTTTCAGGTCGGGGTACCAATTTTATCCAATAAGGGGAGAGATCCCATTTACCAGCTTCAATTTTGTAGAATAATTTAAGCATTTTAGAATTTCTCCCCAGGAATTTTAATAGTTGTTTTACCAAAATATATCATTAAAAGCACCTTTTAATACACCAGGACAAGATATCTTTTGTGTTATCAAAATATGTGAAAGTGTATTTCAGGGAACAAAAATGTGTATTGAAACATTTTTATATATATTTAGATGTCTGTTGTGTATATCATTATATTCAGTTTCTACATATTCAGTGTAAAATGTGCTGTCATGTACCTGGGAGAGCAGGTCCATCAGCTTGCACTTCACATGAACGGCCTGTAGAGACAGTTGTTGACCAGAGCTGTCCAAGAGTCCTGCAGTCACCTTATCCAGTGGATTTTCGCTGCTCCAGATACTGTCCTCATCAGACAGAACTATGTGCACGAACACAAACGCACATATCTATATGTACTTGTGAAATCGATTGTTTATTACATTTATTGAGTACAATAATAGTGTGGCTGTATCAGAGTGGGAGCTTTGTGGGGGGTGATATATTGTGTTCATTCAGTAGTATCTCTAAAAAAAACAATAAAAAGACATGGCAAAAATGTAAAAGAAATGACCCACAACTTTCAAACTGGTGTCCCTATTTAGGGTATGTCATTACACGCAAAGATCTCCCAAAATGTCAGAAGATTGCAAAAATGTAATAAATGTTACAAATAGCCTATCTACAAGCTCCCAAGAGCTTGTAGATAAGCATAAAATAGGGCTCAAGTGGTTAATCGATTCATTGATTTAAAAACCTAAAACATTTAACCCACTTCCGATTAATCTGAAAAATAAATCGAAGGAGTAATCGCAAGAAAATAATGGATAATTGTAGCCTTACTTTCAGAGGATGGCGTGCTGGGCGGAGGGAGCTCAGAGGAGGTGTCCACGGAGGGATGGAACTCCTGCAGCTGGTCTCCTTCAACAGTGAACTGGATCACAAACCTCAGCTTCACCTGGTCGGTACTGTACACCACAAACTCATCATCCTGCAACGCACATAACACTTGTTGGTGCAAAGACACAGGCTGGGATGTATGGGTATATGCAAATACACACCTATACAAACGCATAGAAAACACACACTTAAAGAATGTATAAAACGTACCGTTGCTGTCGGGGCAGAAACTTCTCATCTCCATATTCTAACCTTTTGTGTTTTTTCGTAAATTAACGGCCTTCTTGATCACACTACAGCGTCACACAAAAGCATCAAAAGTAGCAGAGCTATAAACTTGTTTTGAGCTTGTAGATCTGCTACTTGTGCCATCTTTTCATTTGAAGCCTGAAAAGTAACAGTTTTGGACATATGAGGTTTCCACCCAACAGACGATAATATTATGGTAGAGACACATTTTATTATTTAATTTGAATGTTGCATCCACATAGTCCTGTACCGCACGCACACAGTACAACTGTATACTAGTGTGGATTCACCCTGATGAAGGCGTTGTTGCCGCAACGCGTAGGTGTATTCTTTATTCTTGCCATGCATTAGCCAGACTATTAAAGGCTTTTTAATTGTTCCGCAAGAGTGCCTTGGTCTCCTCCCTTTCTTGACAGTTACTTTTGTTACCCATTTGTACCAAAGAACACCTTTTTACTCTGCTTTCTTCTTCACTGTATACTATATGTTGTAGATATTCATTGGGGAAAACAAACACAGCTGGAACTCTGACTGATTGCCGGGGGTCTGGCGGACCCCGTGGACACTGTCGTATCCTCCCGGCAGAGGCTGACAGAGGCTGGGGTCCTTACAGTGCAGGTCCCAGCAGACTGCTGGGACCTGACTTCAGACTGGTGCTGTAGATGGAGAATATGGAGAATGACTGACTCACTTTTTTTGGCTACAGAAACCCCTTTCCATGATTTATTTTTGTTTGTAATACTTTATTGATTTTTTACAAACATAAAACACACAACATCACAGTATTACCGTACAAAAAATGATAAATGGCGTGCTCGGGTGGCGCAGTGGTGAAGTATCTGCCCAGCACCGGAAGTTGTGGGTTCGAATCCGGACTCGGCTAGACTCTATGAACACAATCGGCCCGTGTTCGGGGGACGGAAGCCGGGCGGGGAGGCATGGATTCCTAGGGGCTGGGGCGGCACCTGTCAGCAGGGAGTGTTGGGCGGGAGGAGTAGGACGAAGGCTATACGTCCTCCCGGTAGGGACTCCTCCCTGGTAGGCGAGTCAGTAGGATACAACAGCAGTATCGACTTATCTATATAGTGCATACGTGTATAACATACAGTACAAACAGTATGTATGCAGCGTACTTCCGAAACCTGTTGTTCTGCTGACCTGATGGAGTCACTGAAGTAGATCCCACTGCCCAGGTCCCCAATGTCTGTCCTCTCAATCCCATGATGCTTCACTCCAACAGTGGGCAGCAACAGGCCACTGGATAGAGAACATGAGAGATCACAGTCATACGATATAACTGCAATCACAAGGTAAGCAATCATTTTTATTGGTCGATGCCTGCGTGCGTGTGTGCGTACTTTTATTTACTATATATTGTGAAAGTCAAATGTCTCCACAAGTATAGTAGTATTTGCGAAATAAATATTGTGAGGGTAATTACCCTGTTTTATGGTTTAAAAAAAAGGAAAAAAGAAAGAAAGAAAGAAATGATTACAATTAAGATTACAGATTCAGTTTGGGGTTAGGATTAGGCATTTAGAGCTTATGTTTCGGGGTTGGGGTTACACTTATTCGGATTGATACGGGTGCGTTCGAAAATACAACACTGAGCGTACTGGCCAATACAACTAATAGGCGAGTGTGCTCCGGTGCGTAATTTCCGAACGCACCCAGAGCAGAGTTGCATGCCCTCAGTGTGTCACACACTGAAAATAGCCTATCTACGCAGTGCGACGCGTGGTGAGCTTGCATATTGGCTATTTTCGGCTATATACTGTTGATCCATTGTTTTCCTATTTGTGGTGCGCGACGCAGGTACACAATCAATAATTACTCAGGCTTTAGGATTAGGGTTAAAATGCCAAAGTAATGGTAAAAATGGCATTTATAAAATTGGCGTTCTTAAATTTCTATGACCTGCAATACAAACAATGTGTGTGCCTCCGGCTCTGTGTGTGCTTGCGTGCTCACCGAGACAGGATGCCCACAAAACTGATGGGACTGGAGGCATGGAGGAGGAGCCTAATGTTGCCCAGCTCCTTCCTAAACATATGTAGCTCCGCCCCTCTGCTGACGCGCAGCATCTGCTGGACCTGCACATTGCTAAGAGACGGACATATATACCATAATTATACACCATGCACTGTAATAGCTACAGTCAACATATAAAATAATTATACAACATATACACTAACTGCTATAGTCAACTTATGCAATAAACACGTATCCATTTCTCTGAGTGTGAGATGGAGGATGACTGATTTAAGCTGTCACACCTGGCCAAAACTGGCAATCGAAGCACAACAGGATAAATCAGTAATCTCTACTAACATTCATCATAGGTCAGTTCGCTTTTTCTTTTCAAACCATGTGAGTTCTTATTCTATCACTGCTGTTATTTGGTCAAGTGCTTCTGAGAAACATATAAAGAAACTTCAAATAGCTCAGAATAGAGCTGCACGATTAGTTCTTCATTGTTCTTTCCGTGCCAATGTAAGAAAGATGCATAAACAATTATTGTGGTTAACAGTTGAGGTTAAATTAAAATATTGTCTTTTGTTATTCATGCATAATGTTATTTGGAACAACACACCACACTTCTTTCATGAACAGGTACTATATTCAGGTTTCTGTCATGGACATTACACTCGTCAAGTGAGCTCAGGTCATCTGGTAGTGCCAAGCCACAACCTAAATAGTATGACAAGAACTGTTCATTATAGAGGTTTTTCAGCTTGGAATATGCTCCCCATAAATGCTAAACAAACCAGAAGTAGATTTTCTTTTAATAAGTTACTTACAAACATAAATTGAGTCCTATATAGTTGTAACTTGTGTTTTTCACAATTTTTGTACAGTAATATTATTGTTTTCTGTGTATTTTGCAAACAATCTGTATTGTGACTTGATTGGTTATTGTTGTCTCTGTTTCATATGCAGAGTGACTTATTTTGCTGATAATTATACTTTGTCTGTTTTTTTTTCTAGTTATATTGCACAATTTTAACTATTGTCTGTTTTTATTGTATACATGTTATGTATGTGAGGACCCCAGGAAGACTAGCGACCACCTTGTGGAAGCTAATGGGGATCCTAATAAAGAATAAATAATAGACAGACATTTTACTGTGCCAAATTATCGCAATCACCCACACAACTTAAATAACACTAGACCGGTAGCACCAGCCGATTCGGGAACAATGCAAGTCGGGAACGATGCAAGTTAAAGAATATAAAACTTTTATCTATTTTTGAGCGAACAAATTCACTTCAAATCTTTAAGCATGAGGCCGTTTTAATAGGTGGCACATTACCTGTGTCTAAGCAGATTGCTGACATCCTTAAACTCAATGCTGTTAAGGGGAACGTTTTCAATGCCGCACCTCAGGGCACGGTACTTCCCCAGACAGGAAGGGAAGGGGCTTCTTGAGTTTTCTTCACTCACGTTCAGTACATCTCTGATCAACTTGAGGATGAGGCAAAAATAAATCAACATAGTCATGTTAGAAAGAAGATTACTGTGATGGGCTTGGACAAACTAATGATAAACTATATTTATAAAGCGCTTTTCAAAACAGTGTTACAAAGTGCTTTACAATAGCAAGATACAGATTTCTAATCAGCTTAAAATACATGCCTTAACTCAATGCAATTAGGCGCATACACATGGTCAAGACGATCCGTTGCAGTTCAACCCGAGCATCATGAATTTAGGTGACTTTGAATTGTGGCATGGTTGGTTATGCCAAACGGGCTGGTCACAAACTGCTGATCTAATGGGATTTTCATGCACAACCATCTCTAGGGTTTACACTGAATGCATCTGTTTAGGCAACGCTTTTCCAATCTTCTAATTGTCCAATTTTGGTGAGCCTGTGCGCGTTGTAGTCCCAGTTTCCTGTTCTTAGCTGACAGGAGTGGCACCTGGTGTGGTCTTCTGCTGCTAGTGCTTCTGCCTCAAGGTTTGAAGTGTTGTGCTTTCACAGATGCTCTTCTGCATACCTCGGTTTTGACGAGTGGTCATTTTAGTTACTTGTTGTTGCCTTTCTGTCAGCTCAAACCAGTCTGGCCATTATCCTCTGACCTCTTGCATCAACGAGGTATTTTCGCCCTCAGAACTGCCGCTCACTGAATATTTTCTCTTTTCCGGACCATTCTCTGTAAACCCCAGAGATGGTTGTGTGTGAAAATCCCAGTAGAGCAGCAGTTAATCTGAAGTACTCACACCAGCCTGTTTGGCATCACCAACCATGTCACGTTCAAGGTCACTTAAATCACTTTTATTTCCCATTCTGATGCTTGGTTCGCAGATCATCTTGGCCATGTACACAAAAATAAATTTTAGTTGTTGCCATGTAATTGGCTGATTAGAATTTTACGTTAAGGAGCAGTTGGACTGATAAAGTAGCCGGTGAGTGTAAATAAGAGCCATAAGGAAGACAAAAACTATATGTCAGACATTTAGGATAAAATAATCAATAAAAGCACATGGCATCAATTAACATCTATCTAACCGAATGAAGACAAACATGAAAAGGTAGCACGGAAAAAAGCACGGATAAAGAGGCAATCACAACTATGAAAAAGCTTTGATATAAAAGTAGGTTTTCAGAGGTCATTCGAAATGGATATTGTTTGTTACCTGACACAGGTCCAGTTTGTGCGATATGATATTGGCGTTATTGAGCAGTTTGTCGTTTTCTCTGTGCGGTAGAAGAGTGTAGAAGTCCTCTGTGGCAGAGTGGATTTCTGACACGTCACTGAAAGTGTTCTCCTTCACCTTCTTCCAAATCTGAAGCAGCAGACCTTCTGCCCTGCTCACCTACACACACGTTGGTATTACTATACTTTTGAGGACATCACATTCTTTAGGGCCAAACCAGCAACATTTCAATTCCCAGATACTGTGGCATCTCTACCCACTAATTTTTTGATTGTACAATGTATGGTTCAAGAGTTGTAGGCCAAAACATAAAGCTGCCTGTTAGTGCCAGCATGAGGCTTATTTCAAAAGATTTGGGTGGGGGTTCTTCCTTGGCCTACTCTACTGGGAGTGTGCATGCAAAGTTTTATGGGTTCAGCGGTGTCCGAGATTATCTGTACACAGAGACCCACACACGGATGGACCGACGGAAAGACAGATGAACCAGAATGGGGATGCCAGGTTGAAAGTGGTAATATTTGGCACAACATTTTTTTAAAACAAGGCCCCAGGTAGATCTACAAGCTCACAACACGTTGTGGCTTGCATACCTGCCATTTACGGCACGTAACACCAGAGTGCAACAAAGTATAAATCAGGCTTAACATGGGTAAAATGCAAACAGGAAGATATAAGACAAATAAATCTCACATCATTGAGGCTGAGCCTGGAGATGGGAACTTTCAGGACGTTGCCCAGGCAACCCAGGGATTCTCTCCACAGCAGCTCCACGAACACACCCACTTCTTGTGACACACTCCTTGTGTTCAGCTGCTCTTCCAGCCGCAGCTGTCAATCACACAGATTCGAGAGTCAAGTGAGTTTAGTTTACCTTCCATTCATTTCACTTTAGTCTAGTTTAGCCTACATAGTCATTATGATCTAATGAGGTTTAGTCTATCCCAGTCTAGTCTGGTTTAGTTCAGTGCAGTATTTAGATTTCAGACTTTCAGACTTCATGTGACCAGCCTGTGACGTCAGTCATTTACGACATCTAATAATAATAACTTTATTTATATAGCACTTTTCAAAACAAGAGTTAAGTGCTGAACAGCAGTTGGAGCATAATGTATATAAGTAAAACATAAACGCTTAAAAAAGGCATAAGGGAATAACATAGTTAACAAGTTAATTCTGACAAGCAATAAAGAAATAAAGAAAAGAAACACATTTAAACAATCAAGCTAAAAGGAGACCAAAACAAATATCAAATATCTATGACGTAGGACTCCAAATTTGGGCAAGGTTTCAGCTCAAACCTTTGACTTCCATTATTCTCTCCACCAGGAGAGTTTGTTTTCACTTTCTGAAACTGGGACTAACATTGGTCAAGCCTCACGTGACACGTGACAATACGGTGAAATAGTGTGATCCGATTGGCTAGTGACGTATAGCGGCCTGCAAAATACATGTGTCACTTTGAAAGTGTCTGTGCCACTTTCAAAGTGAGGTAAGACAGTTCCAACAATCCTGCATGCAAAGCAGATACTTTAATTAAGCTAAAGCCTCTCTAGATGGGAAGGCCTCGATCCTACAAATGCTTAGTTAACAGCTAAGCGCCCAAACCAGCGAGCATGATTTCGAGTTGACATGGCTGAGAAATGGACAGATAGGACACTTACACAGACAGGAGGGATAGGACACTTATACAGACAAGACGGATAGGACACTTATACAGACAGGACGGATAAGACACTTATACAGACAGGACAGATTTTTTGCAAGAATTAGAACATATAAGAGAACATGTTCTAATGTTCTCTTATGTTCGGTATAACGGCCTATAAATACGTGTGTCACTTTGAAAGAGTCTGTGCCTCTTTCAAAGTGAGGTAAGACAGGAACAATCACGAAATGGTTGAGAAATGGCGGATACTGTAACAATTGGATAGGACACTTACACAGACAGGACACTTACACAGACAGGACAGATAGGACACTTACACAGACAGGACGGATAGGACACTTACATAGACAGGACGGATAGGACACTTATACAGACAGGAGGGATAGGACACTTATACAGACAGGACGGATAGGACACTTATACAGATAGAACATTCCCAACATTCCCAACACAAGTCTTCTGGCGGAGAGTTGTGCTCCGAGGAGCACTTTTTCTAGTTATTATTATTATTACATATAGTTAATTAAAGATAAAATGTAATATTACAAAAAGTATAAAACATATGTGAAAGGAATTAGTGGAGGTACTGCTGTGCTCTACTGGCAGTGAGTGTGCACAAGACATTTGGCACCGAGCGGTTTGTGAGATTGGCTCTGGACACACAGACAAACACACAGTTCGACCCTCTAGCTCCTTGACGGCTAGCCTCGACTTAAAAAACAAACAAAATATACGGCAGCCTATAACAGTGCGCATCAGACCTGTTTGAGTGCAGCAGAGACCAGAACAGATGCCTGTGGGTGAAGGGTGTTGGTCAGCATGAGTCCAGCCTCCAGGAGCTCCTGCCTCAGGCTCTGGTAGGTCTCCACAGCCTCCTCAGATGTGGAGACCAACACCACCTTATCCAACGACACCTGACACAAAGAGGACAGATCACACATACATTACTACATACATACATAACTACATACATACATAACTACACACATACATAACAACATACATACATAACTACATACATACATAACTACATACATACATAACTACATAAATACATACATAACTACATACATACATAACTACATAAATACATACATAACTACATACATACATACATACATACATAACTACATACATACATACATAACTACATACATAACTACATACATACATAACTACATACATACATAACTACATACATAACTACATACATAACTACATAACTACATACATAACTACATACATACATAACTACATACATAACTACATAACTACATACATACATAACTACAAACATACATAACTACATACATACATAACTACATCCATAACTACATACATACATAACTACATACATAACTACATACATACATAACTACATGCATAACTACATAACTACATACATACATAACTACATACATACATAACTACATACATACATAACTACATACATAACTACATACATACATAACTACATACATACATACATAACTACATACAATACATCCCAGCAGGGGAGGGGGTTGTAATCCAGAAAGAGAACATAACATCACACCATTAAAAGTGCATTTAGCAATGGTTTTAACCACGTTAGACTCATTGAAAAACACATGCCTGGTTCTGGTGACTGATAGTCTTTCTAAAGCGTGAGAGGGCAGTGTTTTCTCAATAGCATATTTTATTTATTTATTTGTATTATTTTTGTTTTATTTTTGTTTTTCATTTCCAAAAAAAAAGAAAACCTAATTAAAAAAACACGGCACCTCACACATTAGAAGACCCAAAACCAGGGACATGTGTTACTTATCAGTAAGTCGAACATGGTTAAAATGGAGTTTGAAGTTTAATGGGTTATATAGGCTTCAATATATTCAAAATTGCGCCGCCAGGATCCTGATGCGAATACGCAAATACGACCATATCACTCCCATCCTCCGTTCACTCCACTGGCTCCCCATCACCTTCAGGTCTGAATACAAGATCTCCCTCATCACTCACCAATGCCTCTATGGAAATGCCCCCTCCTACCTCAAAGAACTCCTAAATCAAAAACCAGACTCTCGAAACCTCCGCTCATCCAACACCAACCTTCTGCTCACCCCGACACCAACTTGCGCACAATGGGCGACCGGGCTTTCAGCTACTCAGCCCCAAGTCTGTGGAACGCCCTCCCTGCACACCTGAGAGCGCCCCAGTCCACAGACAGTTTTAAAAACGGACTCAAAACGCACCTTTTTAACAAAGCGTTTTTTTAATCTTACTGTGATCGTTGTACCTTTGTCAGTGCCCTAGTTATAGTTTGTTTTAGATCCTTTTTTAGTCTAGAAATGTCTCCTGTACTTGTTTTTTTTTTGTCATTACTATCATTATGTACTTGTATTTTTATAATGTACTTGTTTTTTTCATTATTATTATTATCACTTTTTCTTGATTGTTTTTTTTTCCGCTATGCCTTGATTTTAATTTTGTAGCACTTTGAGATTTGAAAAAATGTAAAGTGCTTTATAAATAAAATGCATTATTATTATTATTATTATAGGAGGTGCGTGTCTAGTAAAATGAACATCAAATATCTAAATATTGAATCAAGCAACTTTAAAAATGTCTGGGATGTACACAAAAGCCAGAGTAGACTTACAATGACCCCAGAAGTGTTTGAAAGTGAAACACCCCAACTCCAATCTGAACCCCACCCCTTACTCATGTATGTTTCACCCCACACCCCCCAATTTGTATGGTAGAGCACCAATCTCTGTACCATTTATGTATGCATTTCCAATAAAACACACTGGCTTAAATTGTGTATGGAATTGTGGATTCACACTTAAAACTTGGGAAGTAATCTGATATGTTGAGTGTCAACTTATGTCATAAGTTTAAAACACATGCTGTAAAACTGTAGTCCATGCATATGTAGCCATTATAACGTTTGCCATCAAAATCATATACATATATGTACATCTATAAATGCACAGAATCTCTGCGTGTGTGTCATCCGACCGATCGACTTCAAACTTGTCATGTGCATCGACAAGAACGTCGAAGAAGAAGTCGGTAGGGAAGTAGGAGGATGTCATTGGGGCACCGGCCTACTCTGGGGTCTTGCAAGTCGGAATACACATACTGCACACCATGCCCCAGTTATGCCCCCCCCCCACCACCACACACACAGGTTTCATGCATTTATAGATAGATGTTCACCTATAATGACATGACCAAAATAGGGATACCAGGCTGAAGTAGCTAAAAGAATGTGGCATGACATACAGTATGTTGCAGTGCAGGCCTCTCACCTTGGGTCCCGTGGCCTTCCTGACCACACGATACCGCTGCCCCTCCTCTCCTGTGGCACTCTGCAGCTCCACTACGCCCCACATACTGGTGTCAGCCTGTCAGCAATCAATATTGAGGTTTATTAATATTATATATTACATGATCATTATCATTAATAGTAATGCTTGTATTGTATTTCTATATCACTTCTCATCGAAAAGGGAAGCTACTGTACACACACACACACTTTTTGACTCGTTGAAATTGTTGAATTGGTCATGCTGTGTCTATTACTTAGATTATTATTTTGTATTCGTTCACCAGCACCCAGATTAATAAAACTAATTTTTCTCAACAATACCCAGATTTTAATTGGTTCACCAGCACCCAGATGCACCCAAAGTGGCTTCTACAAAATCTAAAATTGAACATTTTGACTCGCCGCTTGACAGCCGCCTCATGAATTGGTGTGATTTGGCACTATTTTGCACATATATATTGTACCAGTATTTATTGATTTATATATATTTGCACAGCATTATGCACTTTACTCTTTTGCACAGTATATTTGCACACAAGGATATTGGATCATGATGGGCAAGTGCAATATAGCCAGTGCAATACCATAAGAGGAATGTGCAATATGTTTTAGTGCAACATATATGTGATGTTGGATTGTGATTTCTTTTTTTTTTAAATTTTATCCCGCGATTTTTGTAACCCATTTCTTTCACCCGGTGCCAATTTCCTAAGTGATCCTGGGCGCTACACCAGCCCTACACCAGCGCTACACCAGTCCCCCACAGCCAGGGAGGCCAGGGCCGAGCTCATGCTTCCTTCAATGCATGAGAGCCAACTGACCTTCTTGTCACCCGACAGGGGGAGTTTCCCCGGTAGGACGTAGCGCGTGGAAGGAACACGTTATTCCAACCAGTTCTCTTCTCCTCCATCAGAGGAGGAGGCGGTATAGCGACCAGGATTACTACATGTTTTTGTGAGGGTATTACCCTAGGAGACACGGGGAGAACATGCAAACTCCACACAGAGTAGGCCCTTTCGCCAACCTCACCTAGGGTATGGGCGCTGATGACGCGGAGGAGAAGACACGCACCCACAGCGTCCCCGGCGGGAATCGAACCCAGGACCTTCTAGCTGTGAGGCGACAGCGCTGGATTGTGTTATACTGCTTATGTCAGGGGCAAAAGAGTCCCCAGGGTGCCCGAGCACCATGGGTTTGGACTGGACCACAGTAGAAGAGAGAGGGGGGTTTTGTGTTGTATATTGGAAGCTGTTAATAATGTGATATGGTTTGTTTTGCAATAGGGTGCATAAGTTATATGTATTTACCAGGGGTATTGATTCAGATGTTTAATGGGATGTGTGGTTTAGATTTGTTTTGCATGTTTGAGGTAACCTGCAACATGGTTGAACCCACACTTGATTGACTCACACTTGATTGGCTCAGCTGAGTATAAAATGCTGCCAGAACCTAACACACTCAGTTTAGTTAAGTATTAGGACATGGTGGAGCTGCCGACCACCATGCCACCTTTTGCTGCTGATGCCTGTATCCTGTCTGTGCACTTTGGGTGAATAAAAGCACCTTTGGTTGCAATCTACCTCCTGACTTTGTGCCAATTCCAGCCGCTTATTGGGCCAGTCCTTTACAGTGATGTTTTGTTTTGTATACATTGTATACTGCTGTCTCTTTTTATATTATGTGATGTATTTTCTTTTTATATGGACCCACGGGTCTGGAATAAAGATTATATACGTATATACACAGACAGTAAATAACTGTGATTGGGCCAAGCAAAGCTGAAGCAAGTTAACTTGATGCTTCACCTTTTCAAATATGGAATATTTGGCCACTTGGAAGTCAGATGGGAATGTTGGGACATCACTTAGATTTTCTGTATCCACCCTGCAAACAGGAACGTTTAGATGACAGGGTTATAACATCAGACAGATATCAATAGCTTTGCAGTTTGTATAGCTTTGCAGTTTGTACTCATCCTTTTGTTATAATACGACTTTTGCTTAATGTACAAATTGCATCGAGGAAGTCAAGTTGAACTTCATTTGTTGATACATTTTACACATTGGGAAGTCAACGTGCTTCACAATGAAACCATACAGACAAAAGGAAGAGAAAGGGGTTTGCTTATCTGATATCATCACAGCACATTTTGTATATCATCACAGTCGGTTGGAAACCTTTTATGTCCAAAACCGTTACTTTTCTAGAAATGTGTTCCAATGGATCCAATGTAGTTACTATTTAGTCACAAGCTCTTGTTAATGTTTCATTGGTTAAATATTTAGAAATCCACAGTCAGCAGAAGTTAAATGTTCTAAAATATAGACACTTTAATAAAATCTAAGTTTGTCAAATGCATTAGAAAAAGTTGCACTTTTTGACAAAACATTGGTCAAAACATCGGTAATCGGGGGGTGGGGTCTAGGACTCCCAAAAAACGAGATAGGCATCGGACCCACAAATCTTAAATGTGTCACTATAGTCGTGAGTCCACAAACGGACTGACAGCTACACCATAACAATACACACCTGAGCTGGTCAACAACGTTAGCAGTCCCCCCCTGACGGCCTGCCGTTGTCTTCTGACTGACCACGTTGACAGTGATGGACTGCTCAGAGCCCCGTGTGCTTGTTGTCACATTAGATTCTGAAACACACAGAACAGCACAACCATTAGTAAACACATCAAAACCTCAAGTCACATGATCTGCATACAGTACTGAAAACGCACAAGGGAGCAGACTCCCATGCTGTGTGTGTAAATATCATTGCTGTCGGCTGGAAATCGTGTATATACATTTGAAAAGAAAGTATAATAAAACAGAAAAATAATAATGCATTTACAATGCAGAAGAGATTATATATAAAAACAAACCTTAGTAAAAGGCAGCAGCAGACAGAAAGGTCTTTAGCTTTTCTTTTTTTTTAACATAGTTGTGGCAGACCCCCGGTTTTCTGGGAGTTTATGTATAAATAGAGAGAGAGATCCCACCACCTCCCAAATCTATCTAAAAATTCAATGTCTCTGTCTGTCTATCTGTCAGTCAGTTTGTCCTTCCTATATCTTGAGAACCGATTGTCCGATCAACTTCACACTTGGCAGGTGTAGGACCCAAGGAAATGTGAAGTTGATTGGATGAGCGGTTCTTAAAAACACTGCAAGTAGTTGCATTTTGGGCACTATAAGTATATTTATAAGTATACTCTCAAATACTCATTTGCGAGTCTAACATTCATTAAACATTGTGGAACAATGTGCAATGATATTCATCAAATTCATCAAATTAAAACATGTTCTCTCAACTGATGGGCTGTTTGGTTGAGCCTACTGATTTCTGTCAACATGTCAAAGCAGTACATCAATTAGCTGTGAGAAAAGTACATATTGCACCTGTGTGTGGTACAGTATGTGCACATACAAACAGACAGTGGCTCAAGGGCTCGCTATACTTTGTTACGTGCAGTGTCGCGCAACTAAGTATAAATCAGGCTTATGGAATCATCGCCTGTTTCTGACAATGGACTGACTGCAGGATTGAGGAGGGTGTGGATAAGCATGATAGATAATAATAATAATAATAATAAACTTATTTAAACTTATTTATATAGCACCTTTCATGACATAAATGCAGCTCAAAGTGCTTTACAGGGAGAAATACAGAAATGGCACACAAACCAACAATAAAGCAAAAGAATATGTATATATATATATATACATATATATATAAAAATAAAATATACATGAAAACATCAAAGCAGTTTAACGGAGGCATAAAAATAAGGTACAGTGTCATAGAAAAAGATCAACTAAAAGCAAGAGTGAAGAGGTAAGTCTTGAGCTGTGCTTTAAAGCTATCCATGGAGGGGGCCTGTCTTAGATATAATGGGAGTTTATTCCAAGCAGTCGGCCCATAGAAGCAAAATGCTGCTTCACCGTGTTTTTTATATGACATTTTAGGTACGTCGAGACGGCCAGCACTAGAGGACCTGAGTGGGCGATTTGGAACATATCTAGGCAGGAGGTCCTTGAGGTAGGAAGGTGCCAGGCCATTAAGAGCTTTATAAACAAGTAAAATAATTTTAAAATCAATCCTAAAAACAACTGGGAGCCAGTGTAGTGATGCTAAGACTGGGGTGATATGTTCCCTCATCTTAGTTTTAGTTAAAACTCTGGCTGCCGCATTTTGGATGTTAGACAGGTTTCCACTTTCCACCACTGGGTAGAAAGGTGACATACCTGGCTGTGAGGGTGGGTCTGGCCTCTGTGAGGAGAGAGGGAGAAGAGGAGAGGGAGAGGTGTCCAGCTCGTACTGGTCAACAGGGAGGAGCACTCCCCTCTCCACACAGCTGTAAACATAATCTACAGCCACCACTGGAGTGTGATGCTTCTGGATGCTCCTCAGTCTGTTGGAACTCAGACTGGACACGCTGCTGGCCACCACCAGAGAGCACTGTGGGAAGTGTAGGCCAGATACAGTGAGTGAGTGAGTCAGTAAACAGATGAATAAAAAAAGGAGTGAGAAAACTGCGGAAACACAAGGTTTCCTTATCGTTACATCTTGTGTACAGGTACATAAGAGTACAATTATTTTGTTGGTTCGTCAAACATTGCTGCAGCATACCGTATAATAAAGAAACAAGGAAAATAACTTGAAAAGGGAATAATCATGAATAGCAGCAGCATTAAGATAGATAAGGTGCTTGTAGTTGCTGTGCAAAAAGTTCTTACTCCTGGAGACAAAGACGATATGAGAGAATGGAAGAATCCTTTGACTGCAACCAAGAACTGAGAACAGTGCATAACCTACATTAGACACCCACATACAAAGAGGATTCTTGTCCGTGACACTCATAACGAAACCTGAAAACGTTTGTTTTGTTATGAAACTATACACTAAAACATTTTTTTTGGTAATCTTTTGAAATAACAAATAATCTTTTTTTTTTTATGTAAAAAAAAGATTGAAACAAAATGGGATATTTAGTTGCAACCCATGAGAATGGGGCCTGCAACCCAAAAATGAGCCCTGATGACCCACTGTTTGGGAACCACTGGTGTAACTTACACCTGGCCTATACTTGTGTGTCCATCTCACCTGTTTGTTGACCACATAGGAGATGCTGCCTCCATGCTCTGTCAGGGTCAACGCTAGCCGCCTCTTCTCCTTATTGGGCAAGGTCTTCAGCTCCAACACAACGGAGCAGTTGTCAAATAGAGCCATACTGTACCTGCAAGGAGAGCACAGCGACTGAAGGCTTTATGACTCTGGGCTTGCCTTGAGTACAAGGCTGGCATATGATTCTGTGCGCACGCACGCACGCACACACGCACGCACGCACAGCAGCCTGACCCTCCCCACTATTGAATGCAAAGTGGGGAATAGTGCTGGGAAGGAAATACAGGAGTAATTTATCATAATTATGATGTATGTTGCGGCTGATAACAGTCCCACTAAAGTTCAGCCGGTAGGAGTTAAGCCTGGAAGATTTAAACTGTTAAAGATTCCGTTCCAAACGAATGGTCAAGTTTAAAATGCTTTAACTTTCAAGTTCAGTGTCACCAATTATTACAATTTACAATAAATAAATAATGTAATAAGTATGTGCCAAGAATTCGAACAAGTTAAACAGTGAGCAATAACACAAATGCGGTCAACAAAATATAGCCCTACCTGCATGGTCAAACCAGCCTTAGAGTGAGCAGGTGAATGCCATTACTTTATAGACGCTGAGGCCACCCCCAGCGACACTCCCACCACCAAGGTGCCAATGAGGTGCCTACATCAATCACATAGGCTACCAACAATAACCCACTCTAGTGCACATTTGGTGTTGGTTACAATGTAGGCCTACATTGCAAAAAAAAGAAAAAGGCCATCTCATGAACAGTCAAATATTTGTGTTTACAATTCAATACTGTCACCTTTTCACTTATTCCACTTTTGTAGTTAATTAACACATGTCATGTGACCTATTAAAATGCAGAATGAATCTTTTTGGCCCACTGTTCAATAATACACACTATCTCTCACATCAGTCCAGGGACCAACACTGATATTTTCACAAATTGGTACCACCAAGGTGAGTGACCAAACACTTTTGATATTTTCTTCTTGATTCTTGGTAATTTCGTCTTCCTGACACTGACAACAAAAGGCTGGTGGACAATAAAACAAACTGGTCAACCTCGTATTCACAACTACAACGTTATAAAGCTACAAAAGAACAGGTCAAAAGTCGGAGGGGGCGGGGCATTATTCTGACTTTTTACTAAGAAATATCTAAGTTTAATGTAGCAGGAAATTTCCTATTTTATAAACTGGTGTGGCTATTGTGATGGCAGACCCCTGAACAGTGTTTGTAGCAAGTTTGCTGCGGATCGGAGCAACGGTGCGTGTGTGGCACCCTGTGGCTATTCTGATGGCAGACCCCTGACCTGTGTTGGTGCGGATCAGAGCAACGGTGTGCCTCGCAGGTACGCATGTTATGTTTGTGATGACCCTCTAGTCAATTTGAAGTGATTTGACTGAAATGGGATTCAACATCTAACATCTTGGAGAAGAAAAGGTACATATCAAGACAGGAACTCGAGACTTTTTTCTTTTTCCTTTATTTGCGATAAAAAATAGGTACAAGATTTTCCCTTTACAAATATACATGGAAGGAAATGCAGCATGTTGAAATCCCCACCCTGTACAGAGAACTACAGTGGAGATTTACACATGGAGGACAGAGATAGAACAGAAAAGACAGAGGGGCGTGCGTGTGTGTGTGTGTGTAATAACGGAATTAAAGAAAACACTGAAAAGGCCTCCGAGTTACATTGATATACAATTAAATCACCCAACTTAAGATTCCACTATACAAATACACTGGGCATAGCAGAGAGAGAAAAAGGAGAATTCAAACAAACACAATCACCCCTAAGCCTAAATCAGTACATCTTACCCAGCCAGAGACAGTAATAGGAGGATATACAATCCATTCAAATCAGATTGACCTAGGTGGCTCCATTGTCTAAAACATTTAACAAAAAATGTGTTTTAAGGAAAGCAATACAATTTTAAACTTAAAGTGGCTGATCTTCAAGTTCACAACGTGTTGTCAACTTCTAATTCTATGTTCGTGTATTTAACAATTTTGGTCCATTTGTTTTTAAGGATTTGCTTATAAAGGACATTCCCAAATAAGGGATGCCAGGTTGAAAGTGGTTAACCTCTCCAACAGATTACATGGTCATTTCAATCTTTTTTTGTAGGAGTCGCTAGTGCACACAGAAAATACCCCTCCCCTGCCGGCTGCCCAACCACAGCCAGTCGTGTTTGTTGGAGTGCCTGGCCAAGCTGGAGGAACTGTGGAGGAATTGAACACACACAGTGGTGGGCAGGTACTTTAACCCTGCGCCACTCAGACGCCCCTAAACCCTCTGTTTAATTTGAAAAGACCAACCACTTATCATACATCTGCCAAGGTTTCATTTCTATGGGACTTACTGAGGCACATACACACTGCTGAGTGAGACGATAGAGAGAAAGATTGAGAGGGGGGGTGCATCTGTATTTTGGCTCAGTCCTGTAGGTGAGAAGCAGCCATTTGCCGTGACATGGACAGGAATCTACCTTTATGTACAACACAGAAAAAAATGGGGTCTACAGACTGTAGTAGAACACCAAAAAACTAAAATGACACCCACAAAATACAGCCAAAGCAATACATTCAGTACTGTGTAAGTTCTCACCCATATAAATGTTTTTGCGTTGTATCTTGGTAGGTATGTCTCAGTTGTCTTGATTAACTATACATGAAGAAAATAGTTCTGTCACACTGTTGCGGATGTGGCGTGCCACACGGTTCTGTTCCAGGCCCACTTTGTTTCAGGTCAGCTTATTTGAAGTACTGGTGTCTTTATATGTAACATGATCCTCTGCAATCTGATTGTCACTTATGGCAGTGGTTCTCAAAAGTGGACCCTCAGCATTCCTTGAGGGGGTTCCAAATTATCCCTTACAGGTCTAACTCTGAGAGCGTACAAATGGAAGCAAATCGACCCATAAGGGTCCTTTTGGTTTCATTTGTATGCTCTCAAGAGTTATGGGGGTCCTTGAAAATAAAATGTTTGAGAACCACTGACTTAGGGCCGTCCCATCTCTTTTTTTTCTCCTCCTCCATACTATGCAGACATACTGGAACCACAGAAAACTGCGACACTAAAAAAAGCGATGCTTAAACTTGCTCTTAATAGTGCAAGAAATGAGAGGTCATACCGTACGGGCCAGAAAACGGTCTCAAACGCTCAACTGTTCCAGCGAAAAGACCGTACCGTATTGGCCTGAATATAATATATATATGAAAAAGTGGGGTCATCTTACATCAGAGGTCCAGACTTGTAAATGTCATTACACATTCACAACAGCACATGGCGCCAGCTATTGGCAAAATTAAAATTCTCTCATTCTTTCTGCCTGGAGTGAGCCACAGTCTAGGGCTGCAACCATTGATCATCTTCTTAGTGATTATTCTATCAATTACGTTTTCGATAAATAAAGCTTGTATGTACACACACATATATATATATATATATATATATATATATATATACATATATATATGTATATGCATATATATATATATCTCAACAAATCAATGTGACAAAATGTGAATGTTTTTTTTTCATATAACTAAATATTTAGTCAATTTAACCACGTAAGCCCTATTTTATACGTCGTACAACTGCGTTGCGCACAACACAGCAGATATGCAAGCTCACTGTGAGCTTCTGGATCTATATGCTTGTAGGCTATTTTTGATATTAGTTTTTTTTAATCGGTTACAATCCTTTATCAATTAAATTAGTTCAATTAACTGTTGCAGCCCTACCCCAGTTACAACTACAACACCAGACAGTCTGGAAAGAGGAAGCAGCACGTACAAGAGTGACATGTCCACACTGAGTCGATTGATATACCAAGATTCAAATGAAAGTCTCTGTTTTGTGCAGCAACGGTTCAATGGCCAGTAGTGCGATCGGGTGCTTTTTGTTTGTGTAATACACTTTTGCCTTGTTGCTGAAATGTGCTAAAGAAATGAACTTGCCTTGCCGCGCTTGTGCAGGGAAAATCCAAACATCAAACCTTGCAGGTTATAGGTCGCATGCTCATGAGGAGCCAGTTCAATGGTAGCACACCTTTTGTCAAATACAATTATTTCCTTTATAAAAACACGATTTGGGGCTGGAGTCCTTCCCACAGCTGACCCTGGTACGAATGCGACCAGAGGCACTTTACTGCATGTCATGCGTACTTGATATTTGCTGCAAAGGGGCTTTAGTCTGCCTTATTTCTATTACATTTTTAAGATATTTATTGTAAGTGATATTGTTGTTTTGTTATCTGACATTTTCCTTTCACACGATTATCTTCTGAAAATGAACATTTGTGGAAGCTTGTATGCAAACTATTTTACACCTGCAAACTTGTAATGTGACAATGAATCTGAAGTTGAAGTTGTCATCCACCCTCTCTCTCTCACCCCCACATTTCCTGTCTCTCTGTTCACTGTATCTGTCTGGAATAAAGCAAAATAAATAAAAGTAAAATTAAACAAAACAAGATTTGGTCTTCAAAATGTTGTTGAAGAAAGGGGGGGGGGTCATCTTATAACCTTATAGTCGGGCGAATGCGGTAAATGGAAGGATGCCTGGGCCAACAGGCATTACTAAAACATCCCCCCTCACATGTGAGGGTTTTGAGAAGTCAGAAACTGTGATGTGTAGTCAGAAGGCAGGGTTCTTTGTTTGACCTCACGAAGGCGATGGAGCATAAATTAGGCCCGATACTGACGAATGGATTCATGAAAGCAAGAATGGACTGCATAAAAACGCTGAATGGTCTTAAGTTTGTTCAGAGCAGCTGGGACGAATCATCGCGGCCTCTTGCGCGTGACAAAGATGAGGACCCTGCGGATGGCGATGAGGCGGTCTTTCAGGGAGGTCATGGACAGGATGGTGAGCTGGGCACGGTTTTCCAACGGCAGAACCGCCAATAGCCACCAACACCAGGCAGGACCACTGGCACTGGCCTACAGGGACAGACAGGAAATTAATTAAAGTATTATGAGTGTTAAGTACTATTCTTACAATTTTCCAACCGTAACAAAATATCCGTATTTACAAAGACAGTTTATATACAGGGATACATTTTGTTAATGGTCATCAGGTAATGATTCTTTATTTTATTAATTTAGACGTATATGTTCATCTGTACGTAGTTGTGTGTGTTTGTGTGGATGAATATGAGTGCATGTGTATGAGTAGATGTGTGTGTACCTACCTGTGGGTCTGGGGTCTTTGCTGGGTGTGTAATTGAGTAGATGTACATGTATGTACTGTACATGTGTGCATCTGCAAGTGTGCACGTCCTACATGTGGGTCTGGGTCTTGGGCTGGTTATGTATGCACTGTATATGACTGAGCAGATGGGAGTGTACCTGTGGGTCGGGGTCTTTGCTGGGCAGGTGTCCAAAGTGGCTGAGGATCTGATTCTTCATGTCATCTCGTAGGGAGGTGAACCAGCTGCTAGCCTGCTCGTACACCGAGTCATGCAGCTTCACCAGCTCTGCCAACTCCTCCCCCTCCACCTGATAACACAAAGACCACACATGAAACTCCCGTGCCCCCAACTGAGACCACACACACACACACATGACCCTAATGTACACTCCATAGTACGACAGTGTCGTTTTCCGAAAAGAGCTGACCTGCAAGCTAACAGCGTGTCACGATAATTTGAATGACATTGTTGAAAGGCACTGTCTGAAAGTTACTTTCCACTGCTAGATATTGTTATACATGTTTTTCACGTCATACATTATGAAAATACCATGTAATTGTTCTCAAATACCATGCGATATGAAATGGCTGCACACTCTTCAAATAAGAGACTCTCAGAAAGTTATGTCATGGGACTTTCTGCGTTCCACGGTGTGGTGTAATATTCTAAGTAAACTTCAGTTTATTTAGTGTCATTTATACATCATATAATAATACATTCTCTAACTTGGTGTAACAGGGACAACCTCGTCCATTTGTAACATCGATTCACGCACCTTCTTGTCCTCCAGGTATTCTATCTTGGCAGTGTTGTATCCGTCTCTCTGTCCGTGGCTCAGGACCTTGAAGCGCGACACACCGATGGTGTCCACCACAGAGCGGCCGTCTGGGAAAAACTTCACATCACGTACCTGGAGGACAATCCGTTGCAGTTTTTTGTTATTAAATGAAATAAGGGATATTCTTGCTTGTTTTGGTAGCATGGTCGGTAATCTACAACAATACAAAATAATACCATTTATTTTTATGGATAATATTTATTTAAAACAATTATTTTTATAATGGATTAAATCAATTAGTTGAATTAAATGTTGTACCACTACAACAATATACTGATCAACTGCTAGATATTAGGTTAGGTCAACCTTACATGCCCTCTCCCCGTCCACTTAACCACAGAGACTCCCAGACCCACCTCCAGCATGCAGCCATAGTCTGCGAAGCCTTTCAGCTCATCGGAGATGCACATTCCAAACTGCTTGGTGCCCGTTTCCATGGAGCGACGGATCATGAGGCGATAGCGCGGCTCAAAGACGTGCAGCGGGCAGGGGATGGTGGGGAAGGCCATTGTGCACACAAAGATCGGCACTTCCTGGTTCAAACTACAAAATAACAGGCGGATGGGCATGGTTAATGATAGCTTGTTAGTGTGTGTACTTTATTATTATTACTACTATTATACAAGTCTAGCAGAATTTGAGAAATAGACATTGTGAGGACTAAATAGATTTAGGCTCGATTTATACTCATTTGTGTGCTTTTGTCGCACACCAAAAATAGCAGATGTACAAGCTCACAATGCGTCCCAGCACGACACATTGTGAGCTTATCGATTGGCTATTTTGGGTGTGTGACACCGTTGCCCAATTAAAATGAAATTACTGTTATAGTTTGAGTATAGAAATAGAAACGTGCGAGTGTGTGTGTGTGTGTGTGTGTGTGTGTGTGTGTGTTTGTGTGAGTGTGTAAACTGACTTGGACAACTCCTTCATCTCCTCCTCATGGATCTTCTTCCTCTCTGCCAGCTCATCTCCTAGGTAACGCTGCAGCACTTCCTCCATCAGCAATGTCTTTTTATAGCCCCTGGTGGCCAGGTACTGTAATGTCAACACACACACAAACACACCGTCAAATGTTAATGTCAAAGAATTTACCTCCTGTGTGTGGTTTAATTTTTTCGTGCTTGCGTGTGTGAGAGAGAGCGAGAGAGAGAGAGAGAGAGAGAGTGTGTTACTATACTTCTGAGGACAATTTTCCTGCTCCTGCTCCTCACAAGAGAAATGTTTGTTCTATGGTTAATATGATTTTTTTAGATTTACGATTTTGAAAAGATTCTGCCTAGGGTTTGGATTAGAGGTTAGGGTTAGAGTTCTGCCTGATTTATACTTAGTTGTGTGGCAGTGTCGTGAACAGAAACATAGCCGATCGACAATCTGCTTTAGGGGTAAAAAGGTTAAACTTAAACCCCATATGTTGTTGAGCCCCTCAGGGCTCTATACTAGTATCTTTACGCTCTACATTAAATATCTTCACTGAAAATTGCCGATCGACAAGCTCACAAGTTGTGAGCTATTTTCTGCTAAAGTTTTCCCAGAATACGGATGCTGGGGTTTAAATGGTTAACTCATTGAGTGCCACAATCCGTCAAATCCGTCACGTGGCCTGACGCCCAGAGCGCCACGATCCGTCAAATCCGTCATAAAAAAAAATTCAAAATATTTTTTTTTTTTCAAAATAAAAGTTTTTTTTTTTTTTTTTTTTTTTTTTTTGAAAAACATGTTCAGAACCCAAGATATGATGATTTGAAGATTTGCTGCTCCATCCACTCCTTGTTTAACCTATAACTTAAAAAGGCTGTATCTCGCTTCCTAAGCACTTTTTTTTTACAATGAATTTTGGCTGTGGCACTCAGAACCAAAATTCCATTAACATGAATAAATAAGTTTGGCACTGAATGAGTTAAATAGATTTAAAAAAATGTTTTCATAAAATCGCTGTCCTAAAATGTTGATGTCCTCACAAGTAGAGTAATACAAACATGTGTGTGTGTGTGTGTACCTCAGACAGGTTCTCCTTGCAGAGTGGACAGTTGGGGTTGTGGTCCAGACAGCGCTCCAGACACTTGAGGCAGAATGTGTGTCCACAAGGGGTCGCTACCGGCTCATAGAAAAGCCTGGGAGAAGACAAACGCACAGTCAATGACAATAATGGCAAATTGGCAAATTATGTTTTATTTCTGGCAAAGAGTTAATCACAATTATTTGTATGACAATTAATTGTCAACTTAAAATGTGTGTGTGTGTGTGTGTGTGTGTGTGTGTGTGTGTGTGTGTGTGTGTGTGTGTGTGTGTGTGTGTGTGTGTGTGTGTGTATGTAGTTACCTCATGCAGAGGGAACACTCCATATCTACAGAGTCCAGCAGTTGAGCAGGCACAGTCCTCCCTCCACACGGGACACGACTCTGAGACGAAGTCGCCTCATCTGGAGGGGGGTTATCAAAGCCAAATGGTTGTTGGTTAATATAACGCAACCGGCACGTTTACAAACATTACACGTTACAAAATACATGTTTGTATTAGGGGTGTAACAGTTAATAGAACTAATTGATTTTATCATTATAAAAAATAATCAACAATAGATTTTACCCAAAAAAATATTTCGATTTTGGGGGGACATTTTTATTTCTTTCCAGATTCTTTCAAAATAGCTAAAATATCCTATCTACAAGCTCACAACGTGTCACAGATCTGCTATTTTCATACACTTTTTTTCTCCAATCTATTTGTTGATAAATAAATTAAAAAACGGATCGATGAATCTAAAAACAAACAGATAGTATAATCACTATGAAAATAATCGATAGTTGCAGCCGTTGTTTATTCTAATATTTATTACTTACCAGCCTTGTGCAGTTTAAATGGAGGACTGAAAGCTATGGAGGAGGCACCGTCTCCACTGTTCTTCCTCTTAAGGCCACTGGGGGGCGATGGCAGGGCAGCCAGGACACTGGCTAGGCTCTTGCTGCTACTGCCCTCGTCTCCGAGAGCCAGGTCACATTTACCAGGGGAGAAGGGGAGCTTGGGGGTGAGTGAGGAAGAGGTGTCCTCGACTGGAGTCTTAGTCACGCTGAACTCCGATTCCTGGAAAGGAGTGGAGCAAGAGCAGAGTTGTTTTTAAGTACCTTCCAGACAAGTTCAAGTCAAGCTTTTGTGTGTATGTGTGTAAGTATGATGAAGTAGTAGGGAATTAATTTACGAAAAAACACAAAAAGTTAAAATATGGAGATAAGAAGTTTCTGCCCGACAGCAGCGATATCAAACTGGGGGGGGGGGGGGGGGGGGTCCTTGAAATGAAAAGGGTTTGAGAAATCACTGTCATAGCAGAAGAGTCCAAGTCGAGTGGGACAGCATGTGTTGGCGTGTTCCTACCTGTGAGGATGAGGCAGGTCTTAGTGAGAGTGGTCTGAGCGAGCTGAGCAAGGCGCTGGGTTTGATGAGGCGAGTGGCAGCGCCTCCCTGCAGCGGGTGTAGAGGTGTGGGCATGTCGTCCCTCTCGAACACGGAGGAGAACACCTCACTCAGCACCTGGAGACAAAAGTAACCGGCCATCAGTTAAACACTTATAAAACCTCTGTATATTCTTCATTGTACAATGAAAACAGAGACAATTGATTATGTACAACCTCACAACGGTTTTTCAAAGATTAGTTTTCTCCGTATTTGAAAATGTCAGATTTCTCCCCATGATTTTTACTCTGATTTTGATGATCTAATGATGACATGGACAAAATACAAATGCCAGATTTAAGTGGTTACTATATTGTATAATGAATTTGGTTTCATTCATTGTGGACCACAGTTTTAAAACATTTTATGCATTAACCCCAAACCCATGACATTGTGGTTACTCTGCATTTGTCACCTGTGTCTGATTTCCTCCTCAGGTGTTTGCAGTTTACAATCTGTATGTATGTATGTAACCCACGCGCAGCTGACTGCTGCGCGTGGGTTATCCCAGTTTTTAACAACTTCTATTATGAACTAGCCTCATCAATAACCAGAAGAGTGCCTTGTTTTTTTTCCGTTAGGTCCATGACATTGAGGGTTTGATTCCCTGCTCAGGAACTCAGTTTCATGTCCGCACCATCTGTCTGCTCTCACCTTCCTGTCCGAAAATAGCAGATCTGAAAGCTCACAATGCGTTGCAGCACGTGCTGTGTGCTTATAAATTTGCTATTTTCGGCATGCAACAAAGTATATCAAGCTCAACTCTGCACTGTCCTATGGCAAGAAAACAGAAATGCCATAAAAATAAGAAAGAGAAAAACATTATAATCTAATCTGTTGTTGTTACTGTCTCCAACAACAATCTGACAGCCTCTCTCCAACCTACAACCTTTCTGGGACAGGCCTGGACTCTGTTGTGTGTTATTAAGTGCCGTTACTCAATCCTCTGGGAAGCGCCGGAACATTTTCTTGGCGCTACATGTTGCGCCTTACTCTTCCTAGGAATCGAAGATTACTTCTGTGTTGCATTTCATACACAAGTCACGAGCCTCAGCTAACTAAATTCATAAAATACTCTGCATCTGACAGTATCATATGTTCACTGCCTTGTGTAACAGCTGTCATTACACGCTGTGTGTGTGTGTGTGTGTGTGTGTGTGTGTGTGTGTGTGTGTGTGTGTGTGTGTGTGTGTGTGTGTGTGTGTGTGTGTGTGTGCGCGTGCACACACGCGCGCACACACACACACACACACACACACACACACACACACACACACACACACACACACACACACACACACACACACACACACACACACACACACACACACACACACACACACACACACACACACACACACACACACACACACACACACACACACACACGTGAGTGTTTCCTGGTATTGCTGGATAGAGCAGCTGGAGTGGGGGCAGTGGGGTTGTCTGACCTGAGGTCTAGCATTGAAGCTAATCTTGCTTGACATGCATGGCAATGGATAAACCCAGTGAGAGAGATATGGTTATCTGCTCTGATAAATATACACATGATAGAGATAAGTTTCCTCTCTTACAAAACAGAAAAACGGCATGATATGGCATGTCTACTTCCTCTGTAAATATGAACTGGGATTTAAATCATGGCTGGTTATCTACTAAATACTGCACATGGTATAACAGGTGACAATTCCTGAACTGGATGCAAGCATAGGAAACAGGTGCTTTACTTAGCGTGGTCAACCACCCACCGTTTAACCGTAGCCCCGAACCGAAGCCCCATCGAAGACGCATTATTGTCTCCGCCAGGCCGAAGGCATGGCGAGAGAGTATGTTTTACCCTCCATCCGTCCGTGTGTCCGTCCGTGTGTCCATCCTGTCCGTGTGTTACCACCAAATCTCCGGCACCGTTGGCCTGGTCGCTGCGAAACTGTGCACACACACTCCCTGGATGCCAATTCAGAACCTCTGCCTCAAATCTTTCACATGGGCCTGTTATAGCGCCACCAGGAGGCCGATTTGTGCAAAACCTATTTTTTCCGATTATTAACCAAACGTCATGCAAATCGGTACACAGTCTCTCTATAGTCATGTGATCAACCCTGATCTGTCCAATTTCCCATATTCCATCCTCATTGGTTAAGGTTGCCATCCAAAGTTTGAAGGATTGGTCCGTTTTGAACAAACTGCCTCAAACCATGAACGCGGCTTACGATTTCCGTGAAATTTCACATGCACATTCCCATTAGGCCGAGGAAGAAATGCCACCCTTTTCACATTGGCCTGTTATAGCGCCACCAGCAGGTCTAATTTAGCAAAACACATTTTTGGAACAAAATGCCTCAAATCATGAATGCTGTGTCTGGTTGCTGTGAAAGACCTAAGAATAAATGGCACCATTTTCACATTGGCCTATTATAGCGCCACCAGGAGGCCAGAATAACGTACCTGACCTGTTTTTTTTTTACTTTTTATTTTTAATTAAAAAAAAAAAGGGATGCCAGGTTTAAAGTGGTTTCAAAGCAAAGAGTTTATATTACTGTACCTTCTGAGCTTCCAGCTTGACTTTCGTCCAGTTGGGCTTGAGTGCCACACACATTAAATACTCCTGCAGGGCCTCGTCGTTGCTGCCCGCTTTACTCAACGCAGTGGCTTTGATGTAGTGTGCCTGGAAAGACAGATGAAGAGAGAGGATGTGTAACCATAATGTAGTACTGCCAGAAATGGCTTATGTACGTCAATACATGGTCCATCCCCGGATATTCCCTTACACAAAACCATTCTCTCACAACATGTCAATAAACATGTAATGACACACAGTATACTATTACATTTATTCTAATTAGTAATGTATTCATAATAGTAATAGGACTCCATATCCAGCACAAGTCTTGACAACCACACACAGTCACAAATGCTCACGTTACAGATGACATTAAGGTCAGTAGGTTTTTCGCTGTGCTTGTGAACACTGTGAATAGCCATGCTGAAGACCCAAACTAATAAACAATGGCCCTATTGTAGTGTGATGGAGGATAGAACAGCGAAACTGCTTTTAATTTTGAATGATATCTTAATTATTAGGGGTGCGTATCTATCCCTAATAAGATGATACGATACTTATCTCCATGTAGATGGCTGCGATACAATTCAGGGACGATACATTTTAATAGCTTAATTTGTACTCCATCACACGAGCTACGCAGTGTTAGCTTACATTATTGTATTAAAAATGAGGCTGTACTGTATAACCTATGTTGTGTACAGTGAATGAGAGTTTGTTGCTGGGCTGAGGGCTGCATGTTCGGCAGAGGAAAAAGCCAAACGTGCATAAATATCCGCAGCGTCATGGCGGTCACTCGCCTTGTATAACTTTTTTCTACTTATATAACACTAGCAAGCATTTGTCGGTGAAATGCTGTCTACTCGATGTCTTGTGCCTCAGCTGCTCTAACGTGTTTACCATGTCTCGAGAGCAACTCAAGCTATAGATGCTGTGATTACATTATGGCAGAATTTTCACTTGGCGTGCAAGTATTGTGCACTAAAATACCAGCAGAAATGCGACCTAGCAGAAATAACCGCTATATTCTTTGCACGATCACAGCACACAACCACGGTATAATCAGACATTAGACCTCGCCGAGTTGTCTTCTAAATTTTAGATCTTAGATTTGATGGCGGGCTCTGCTCTGTACTGTCTGTGTTATTTGGTTACCTCGCAGCGCTCGTAAAAAAAAAGAAAAAGGTCAATGTGAGTATTCACAGATTCCTCATCGCCCCATATTTTCCAAACTTTAGATTTGATGTTGCGCACTATGCTCTAACAGTATCTGTGTTATTCGTTTACATCGCAGCACTGTCTTAAAAAAAAATCTATGCGAGATGAGATGAATGAGAAGAAAATATAATAACTTGGAAACATTAGATCAGTGAGTCCTTTGCAGCAAGTTACTTCATGCCAAAGTACAATTAACTGCAAAACTTCAGTGAACTCATTGACAAATGTAACCAAAACATAATCCGATGCATGTACGTTTAGACCGATCTAGGTGTTCGCGTATCGATTAAGTAATTTAATTTCCAATTCATATAGGTTCATCTTCACACCCCTATTATTTATTAATCGATAGGACATTTACAACAATTGATTCCTCATTGATTGTCTTTGTTTCTCACCTTTGGCCAAAGAGGTTTGATCCTGCATATGCTACTGGCATCTTGGACAGCTTGGCTGTAGCTCCTCATTTCCATGTGCAGTTTAGCCCGCTGGCACAACAGTCGGCCTGAAGAGGGTGCTAGAGATCACAGGGGGAAACAAACAGGTCAGGCTATTGCTCCAGGGTGTAGAGTGACATTCTCCAGGTCTCAGAAGTAGGCCGACTATATAACATGTGTGTTGTAATAACACGTCATCAAACCTATTTTAAATGTAACTTTCCTCTCTGAAGATGCCTGCTACAGTGTGTTGGAGGAATATTCCTTCAATTGTCACGTTACCAACAAATGAGACTCTGATAGATATACATACAAACACGCACACACACACAGTACATACTCACGAAACAAGTGTTTAAGCGCAACAGAAGCATAGTCTGGTCTGTACTCTGACAAGAGAGGTCTGTGATTCAATTCTCTTGTGTTACACGTGCTAGTTAGCTAGCTACAGTATATCAACATTTTGCCCCCAAAACGTGTCGTGCCGTCTATTTCTGCTTTCGTGTCAGGTCTGAAATCGATTTCTGGCAGTTTAATGTTGCCTTGCTCACTGCCAAACATGAACACTTCACAGAGCATTACTAAAGACCTTTAACTCAGATAGTGTACAAATGTAACTTGGTTAAATTATTTGTACATTCTCTGAGTTACAAATATACACTGACGAATTTACTGTGTAGCTATAAAATTTGTTTTGTTTTATTTTGCCTTTTATTTAAAAATGTAAATAAAATGTTATAAAGTACAAGGAATTAGCGTATACAAATCAGCAATTTTCACCTTTATTTCTTCAGGGAGAATTACACAGTAGCATTGACACATCTCACGTGTATAAGCCACGTTTACCAACTGCACACGTCACTGTATAATGGTACAGACAAAAGTGTCCTTTTCAAGCAAATTATATGCATGACTAACTTTATTGTGAGCCATATTTGCACTAGTTAGTGCACTATGGGTTTCCTATATGCACCAACTAAATGGATTCACTGCATTATCTTGCTATACAGCCACAACAATTGTGTTCAGTGGTGTCGGAGAGCTAAACAAGTAATTATTTGGCATCACAATGTATAGCCTAGTAAGCCTACTGTATTAGAATCAGAGCTATGCGCTGATACGGTAAACAGGATACAAGGTTATTATTCTCCAGTAAAATAGGCGCACACACACATACAAATCCCGTCATTCTATTTACACGTGAGGAGAAACACTACACTACAGCAGAAAATGAAACTCTAGCTGTCTGTGTTTCACAAGAGGGGCGTTGTCACAATGGGAAACTGCTTGTAAAATGTCGCTCTGGCCGTTGTCTTTTATTTTCATTTTAAATTTGCATCAATTTAATAAGCAAGCAAACAAATATTTTTGGGGAAGTTGGGTTTGATCACAATAATCACAATATTAGATACTGCGCAATCTCTCTGTGATTCTGTACTGTAGTTCTCAATCTGTTTCGCATTGCAAACAAAAAATTGCATCGACCACAAAATCTGAAATCTGTTATTTCTAATGTATAATTGGGTTTCCTTTGCTTGATGTTCTGTGTAAAGCACATTGAATTGCCTTGCTGTTGAAATGTGCTATACAAATAAAACTGCCTTGCCTTCACTAAGGGCTGAGATTGAAATGCTAACCAACCAATAAAGATGTGTATTTTATGTCTTTAAACAAGTATTAAGAATCAGTCGCCGTACCTTTAGTTTACAGAGCCATGATGAATTTAAAATAACCACAAATACGTCCAGAAAACCTCACAATTCAGTAGCCAGTCCCTGAATGGACTTTCTGGTGGATAAACTATCAGTTACTATGCACATAACACAGGCTAAGGCCTAGCCACAATGTTACAGTATGAGTTTGAATCCAGCTCTTTACGCTCTCTTTCCTGGCATTCTCCATTCACCTGTCCAAAAAAGCAGGAGTGCTCTCATATTAAAGGCTACATAGAAGACCTGGGGTGTAAGGCTGCAACTAATGATTATTTTCATGATCCATTATTGGTTTTTTTTAACATGTTTTATTATTCAATTACCTGTGATTCATTTAAATGATAACATGACAGTGTCTATATAAGGCTAGACTGAGAGAACGAGAGCAATCCATGGTCTCGAAGGGCGGATCCAAACCCAGGCGCCCGGAGCAGGCGCGTCCTCCGATTGCTTCACCAATCTATGTCCCCGCCTCCCCCCCCCTCCCCCCTCCCCCCCCCCCCGGTCTGTGCACGGAGCAGGCTGACGTCACCAAATTTAGAGCGACGCCCCTCTGCACTCTGAATGGTTAGGAGATAACAAGCTTCAAAGACCATCGTTCCTGCATCGTTCCCCCAGACTTTTTTCTTTTGTAACAAAAAAAATGGCTGGGTTTCCGAGGCTAATATAAGGCTGATTGACAATTTAAGAAAATAATCACATTCCTATGAAATAAGATATTTATCCCTTAAGTTATAATGTAAATGCTGCTCATATCCACATTTATTATTCTCTGAGGAGAGATATACTGCACTGACTTTTCAGCTGGGTCTTCCTCAAACAAATAAAATAAAAAGCATTCTCATTTGAGTGCGGACTCCTTCCTTGTATTGATATATGTATTGAATACTAACATTTGCTTCTAGATTTCATACTTTATGTGATCAGATTATTAGATCTGCGATTTTCACTACTTCAAAAGTTTGTTTTCAAATTATTTTATTATTTTATTTTATTTAACTACTTTTGAAAAATGTTCGAATTGTGATTTTTTTTTTATATTTGGAAATTATATATATATATATATATATATATATATATATATATATATAAAAATGTAGAAAACAGGGGGGAAAGGGGAGATTTACACGCAACCTATAGAAATTGGTCAGCGACCCAAACATGGGTCCCGACCCACTGTTTGGGAAACAGTACTCTACAGTATAAACAGGAGGCAGGGACACTTGGACTGGCCTGAGTCTCCCCTGACACACACACAGTGTGCAAACAGTAACAGCATGCGATTGGATAATATTCACCCACCACTCAACTATTGTGCTACAGTCTAACACCCACCGAATGGGCATTTGAAATGGTGCAGATGGTGCTGATAATAACAAACATAAAGACTCTGTAATGATGGAGAAAAGGTTGGACACCAGAAGTTAGAAACTGCTTGATTGCATCAAAACTCCTAATTATGATTATTTTGCTGAGATCATGATTGCTACAATTACAACAATTACACGTTGACTTTGAACATTTTAAAACACTCCATAGATATTCATGGTTCTTTGACAATGACTACTAGACTAACTTGTTAGAGGAGTATGCATGCTATGCCTAAAACCTCGCATTTGGCCTCATCTTTAAGCTTATTAACCACCATATACTTTGTATAAGAGAAAGTAGCGAAAAAAGCTGATCTACAAATTCACAGGTCCTCCAAATGACGATGGTCAAGCTGAGAAACTTAGCAGCTACAGCCCGATGTAGGAGGATGAAATGGAGGCATGGAAAATACGCTTGGCATACCATCAGGAATAATAAATAAAGAAATAATAAAACAACATTTTTATTCTGATGGGCTCAGTGGATAATTCACAGTGGTGGCACCATAGACATATAAAAGGTAGACGTCTCCTCCGGCTCTGAGGCATCTGCATCTCGGGCGCCATTTTGGAGAAGGCAAGCTTCCTGACTACTGGCCAATCACAGCGCGTCTTTTCCGGGACTTGGCAGAATGTAGTTGTATAAAAATACAACAGGATATTTTTATAGAACTAGATTCTGACAAGTCCCGTAAAAGACACAGTGTGATTGGCCAGTAGTGAGGAAGCTTGTCCTCATGTTACCCTGGCCTACACTGGCCCTGACTCTCCCTCTCAGCTTTACTACTGTATTGATTAAGAAAAAGGCAACAGGGGGAGGAGGTGGCTGCCCACTCTCCTTTTTAAACACACAACCTGACTCCATGAACTAATTTGGTACAAAGTCGGAATCAAATCTCGCTTAAATGTTGCCTCCATTTCACTGTCTCCCTCTCACCTTTCCTATTGTATAGCTCAGTAAAATACTAAATGAAAGGGCGGGGACTTCCACTTCCCTTTTTTTCTCCTTAGGTATTTTTAATTATTTATCATTCAGACAGGATGGTGGAGAGAGACAGGAAAGTTAGGGCAGAGCGGAGGGATGACATGAAGCTAGGAACCCAAATTGGGAAGTTGTCTTTATATGGTCGGTCAGTGCTTTTAACAAGTTTAGAAACAAAGGTGCTTTTACACTGGATTGTGGGGAACTGCATTAGTGAGTCAAAGTACTACAGTTTTTCCACACTTGGTGTCATGGTTAGCTAATCAACCCCAATGGAGATTAAGTATTGTGCCGATGAGACTAATGAAATAGCGACCATGTCGATGATTAATGCCTCCATCTAGGGGTATGTCCAGCCCCTTGGTGGCTCAACGCAGGCTAACCTCTTTCAGGTAATAAACTAGAACACTTATAAACGTTCCATTTCTCCTATCCCTTACATAAACGGGTCACTGGCAAGGGAGAATGGGGTCAACTCTACTGTGGCCAGCCCCCTGCCCCCAATGTAGAGCCAACAAGTAATGCCTGATTTATCTGATTTATACTTAGTTATGCTGCATTGCCTTAGTTACGCACCAGAAATAGCTGATCTATAAGCTCACAGCGCATTGCGGCGTGACGTGTTGTGAGCTTGGAAATCGGCTCCTTTTGGTGCACGAAACCCACTCGCAACTAAGTATAAATCAGGCTTACGTGGCCCAGTGGCAGGTAAAATTATTATTTTGATAGATTGTAAACTATAACAGGTGTTGCCACTCAAATCTAAAAATGTCACTGTTGCCATAGAGAGTAGTATGCATTGGAAGTGTTGGCTCAACTCATTTGGCCTCAGTGAGTGAGGCTCACTGACTCTAATGGAATGAAAGATCCAGTTGTTTCAACTGGACGGTGGGGGTGACCTACATCTTTATGGCTTCTCTGAATAGAACCGACTACTGTATGATTTGATGCTTCAATGCTGGTTTTACCACTGCTTTTACTAGTTTATTACTTTATTTCAGTTGTGTAAAGCATTTTATAACCCTTTGTAACATAGACATAGAACTGGATGCCATACATTTAAATTGAAATGCTCACACTCAGACAAATAAAAAAATTGACACTCATGTTGCAACACATTTCACATACTGTAATGCAACCCCACCTATCAACCACCCTCTTACCCTCTAAATGCATCCCTCTCTCTACACACCACATACCACGGTATGACTGGCATAGACCAGTCACCACTGCAGTAAGAGGTCGGATGAGGCCAATTGACATGACGGTATTAATAAATAACAATGAATTAGGGAACTATGGGATCACACTAGCGATTGATTCATTTTTTTGATTAATCGAATAATGAAACACCTTTTTTTTATTATTAATACTTTTTATATAGCAACGAATCGATCAAAAAATGCTATTTGATCTTTCTTTTATTATCGACTGACGACTGTCTGCCGAAAATCAATACATTTTTATAATTGATTAGTTTAATTAACTGTTGAACCCCTATATCACACATGACTGGCACAGACCACTGCAATAAGAGGTCGGATGAGGCCAACTGATATGATGGGTTATCGTTGATGTTGGGCAGAAAACTCTTATCTCCATATTTTAACTTTGTGTTTTTTCGTAAATGAATGCCCTACTTGATCATACTAGAGCATCACACAAAAGTATCAGATCCGCAAGCTCAAAACGCGGGGCGAAGCAACGCTTTTTGAGCTTGTAGATCAGCCACTTTTGCTGTTTTTGAATTTGAATCCTGAAAAGTAACAGTTTGAAATATGAGGTTTCCACCTGACAGACGTTACAATAAATAATAACAATGAATACTGCATCTGACATCCTACCTACCACCCCCACCCTAGTGGTCTGCAATGGGCTTCCTCATATGCCTGAAGGCCCCATACTGGGTTTGTTGGGAAAACATAGACTGGCACGACTGGTTAATATGTGACGGCACTTAGCCCACTCACAGCCAGTTCATTTCACCATCCAACAGACAGAAGGTGTGTGAATCAGTGCCGATTCGGATGCAGCTCAGTGAAAAGATGTCTCAAGGACCGCATAGCAATACTATGTAGAGAGGAATCTAGGTGTCTGTGATTCTAATCTCTAGAAGACTACGACAGTAAGAATGTCCAACAGTGGCGTTGAATTTTCTCTCCTCGAGATTAAAAGTTGAAAGCATTTTACCGTCCCCCTGAATACCGCATTTGAAAAGAGTGGTACTTTTTTTTTTAGAGGTTAATAGCAGTTATATCACCCCTAAAAAGCACAGCCTTCATGCCCTGGTTAAGTTCATGATAAATGACACCCTTATAAAACTGTAGGAGAAAGGAAGGGAGGGATCAGTGGAATACAGGTCATGAATTTAATTATTTACCAGAAATAAACATTAGTGCACAAGTTACATATGGGCTGCATTTTTCAAAAGGAAATTTCATGCATGCAAAAACATTAAGTTTGGATTCATTGGGGGCTAATGATAATAAAATAAATAATTAAATGGGGCGGGGGGGTTATTGGGCTGAAAATGTATTGAGTTTGACCCATATACTGTTGCCTTTGGTCATAGGTGTAAAATGGGTTAAAAAGGCAGGCTACGTCATAAGCTATCATTATAAATAGGTTATACGAATAAGTGCTGCTTAGATAATGAGAGTGGGATGTGATATAACGCCTGACCCAGTGGGTTTTATATAAAGGTGAGAGAGGCGCCCCTATCGCTGACACGAGGAAGTGCAACAGAAAGTAGGTCAAGGAGATTCACCTCTCAGTTTCGTACACAACAGTGACAACACTACCTCACAGGTATAATAGCACAGGTTTCTATGATGGGAGATGAGAAATAAAGCATGTATTGTTATTATGCGTGTGTTCTTACCTAGTTCTACTGCTTGGTTATACTTCTCCAAGGCATCCGTGTGGCTCTGTTCTCTCCACAACACGTCTCCCTCCACCCAATGCCTCCTGGCTTTGCTTTCGCTCTCGAACCATTTATCCAGCAGGCCACTCACGACCACATTTAATCGGAGTCCGTCTCTTTTGTTAAGTTTGTGTCTGCAATGTTTACAGTCTTTCACCGCGTCGTCCTCCAAGCACCGTTTGCAGAACGTGTGGCCGCACTCCAGCGTGGCGGGCTCGTACAGAAGACACCTGCACAGGTGACAGGAGAACATGTCCAGGGTCTCATCCTCCTCCAGGTCCCCGTCATCTGCCTCGACCCCGTCCTCGCCATTATTACCGTGCGTCCCGTTTTTATTATTAGAGCAGTTAGTCCACGAAATATTCAGCTCTTTCTCGCGAAGAGTTCGGGCAATGTTCTCCACCAGAAGGCACAGCTCCTCCGGCCGCAGCTTGCAGAGGTTGGCGGCCGTGCAGTAGGAGTCCAGCGCTTCGGAGATCCGGCCGGCTCGCACCAGAGAGTCGGCCTTGCGCAGACACAGACCCCGGTCCGGCTGCTGCAGGTCGGACAGCTGAGAGCCGTAGATCTCCACGGCCAAGTCAAAGTCCCCCGCGCGGCTGGCTTCCTCCGCGACCTCCAGCATCTCGGCACATATGCCCGCAGCCCCGGGGTTGGAGAGCGGGTGGACGAACAGCTCGCCCGGGTGATGGTGGTGGTGATGATGAGGCTGGATGCCGGTCTCCATCATTCTCTCCCACCCAGCCTGTAGATCGCGACTCTCCCAAAAGTTCACAGATGGTCTGAAACACACAGACCCGACTCCTCACACTTTGTGCAAATGTTGTACAATATCATGTCCTTACGTTAGCTAGCAAACATGAAATATCTTGCTCTCGATCTCAAGACCGCTCGTACCATTGTTGTTGCTGGCTACATCAAGAGGGTCCGGCATGTCAGGTGCCGGGCATGCATGAATTCACGTCTGATGGAGTTTGATCTATTAAAGACTAGAGGTGCTCATCCATCACCAACAGAAGACGAAGTGACATGGTACTTTAAAACCAAACCCCCAATCACCTCCTCCTCCTCCTCCTCCTCCTTTACAGCAATTGTAGGCGGTCTGTCGTTACTCGGTCATATAATAAAAAACAAGACCAACGACAGAGTGTGGCTTCTTGTTGTGCCACTGAGGTAATCATTATATTGCTCAAAATAAACTGAGGTCGATCGGTTGGTTGAGAGGAAACGGCGCTACTGTTTAATGTGTTGTTAACGAGACACAGGAGGATTCCGTCACAGTTTTATAACGTTAGCTAATAGCTTTTTCTTCGACGTCGACAGAAAACGGTCCGTTTTTTTTGTTTTGCAACAACAAAAACAAAAACACACTTTGCAGTGTCGCTACAAGGAAAAAAACCTAAAGACACTGAACCGACGAGGCGCTTTAAATAAAATGTTTAAAAAAGTGCACGAGAGGGAGGCTGCCTTGAACGTCACTTGTTTTTTTTATGTAAGAGACACACAACAAGACAAGCTAGCGAGCGTTAAACCCCCGAGCCACCTCTTTCTTTCCTTCTGTTAAAACTCAACGTTCTGCGTTTGGAATGAGCCTCCAAACCGTCCAAACCGTCCGCCGGCGTTGCGAGCGGCATCATGGTCTACCTGACAATTATGTGAAAATAGCGACAATTAAGGAGAACGTTATAACGGTGACAACGGCGTCCTGTTGTTGTGACTTCATGGTCGGTGCTAGCAGCGCTAGCCCTACTGAAGATGTGACAAAAAATGATTTGCATTCTGTGTCAGTGTTGCCAGGTTTTTAGAGAGAAACAAGCAACCAGGTCTATGAAAACAAGCCCAAAAGAAGCGAGCCCTTTAAACCAGGGGTCTTCAACTTTTCAGGCCAAGGATTGATTGATTGATTGATGTACTTTATTTAGTAAGACATGAGAACAACAGTACATGGAAGTACAAATTCACAATACAAGGTCTACTAAACTGGAAGACTCATAAAAGCACTGAGCTTGTTTCAAATGAGTTCGGAGTTCCCCACGCACACAAATCATGATGACATATAAGAGACAGACAGATATACACAACTACTATAGAATGTCATACAATCAGTTTACAGGTTACTGGTATGAAGAGTGAGAAATATGTACAAAAGAAGAAGGAGAGAGGGGGGGGGGTAGGGGGGTAGGTTAGGTTAGGACTTAGACAGGGGCCATTTTCCAATTGCAGCCTCCTGAAGGTGTATCTTTAGGGCAGTTTTGAAAGAGAGTAGGGTTTTACACTCCTTTACTCCTTTTGGTAGGGCGTTCCACATTTTTGATGAATAGCATGAGAACGAGTTACTTCCCTTTGTTGAGCCAAAAAAGGGTTGGACAAGGTTTGTGGAGCTGCCTCTGGTATTGTGATCATGGACATCATTAACATTTTGGAAGTATTTTGACAAATACAGGGGGATCCCAATGTTGTGGTATATCTTGAAGACCAGGCCCATAGCAAGTTGCTGTACTCTGTCCGCAACCCTAAGCCATCCAATCCTATCAAAATGATCAGGGGTTAGATGGGTTTTGTAAGTTTGTTTTGGGATGTTTGGAGCCTTGTTTTTAAGGCCTTGGAGGTGTTGTGATACCACGAAGTACATGCATAATCGTAACGACCTTGTATGAGGGCCACTGCAAGAGTCTTCAGAGTCTTCTTACTGACTTTACGATCAATACTCCGCAAATAGCGTGTTTTTTTGTGGACCGTTTTGATCGTTTTTTCAGCATTTTTGTCACCAGAGAGGTCAGCCTCCAAGATAGAGCCCAGGTAGGTAATTTCGTTTTTTCTTTTGATGATATCATCACCCGCTTTGATCGTGAAGCCTAGGTCTAGGTCTAGGTCTAAGGACCCCCCTAGCTGAGAGAGAGATGAAGCAGGGGAACCCTCTATATTGTATACAATTGTGTTTCAGATAAACTTTTGCTGCTCTTTTTTCCCTCTACACACCTGTAACTCCAAAATTGCCAAAAATAGCCGATCTACAAGCTCACAACGCCTGGCAGCGCGAGGAGTTGTGAGCTATTTTTGGCTAAAGTTCTCCTCAGAAAAGGGATGCTAAGGTTAATGTAAAAAAAAAATAATCATATCACACAAAGATTTGGGGGACCCCCTGTAGTAACTCTGAGGACCCCCTAGGGGTCCCGGACCCCCTGTTGAAGACCCCTGCTTTAAATGTATACATTGGCTATTTGAAAATAGATAGCCGATCTACAGCCTATAGATTTGGAAGAAAAAAAATGAAAACAAAAAAAATCATGAAACATTTTAACAACACACATCTTGTATAACCATAACATAATAACATATTTTCAGATGGGGGTCCGCAGACAAATACATATTAATTTGACTTGAAAATGTTTGAGAAACACTGGTTTAAACAACAACAAGGAACAAGCCCAAATAAGCCACAACACTTTGGAAACAAACAAGCCCCCAAAAAAGCAACCCGCAACTACAAATATTTACAAGCAACTTTAATACCAGAAAAACAAGCCCAAAGTCGCTTATTATAAGCGGACATGGCAACGCTGATACTGAGCGAGACCGCACGCGGTCACATGACGCCCAGAGACACGTTCGTATTGGCCCGCTATATGGCTCATTTATATAAAACGACCGGGGTCAATTCACGTTGCAGTTTGCTTATCCGGTCTTGACCGGATACGGAAACGGTTCTATATGTGAATGCGTTATGTTGTGCTTACAAATGACCAGATACGGTAGGCGGGCTCAAACCAGATATAAGCACTGAGCAATGAATGTGAACCAGGCTTTCCACCGGTCCTGCGGAAAGCCTGTTGACGCGAGGGGGTTGCACAAAAATGATTTACACACCGAACTAGACGCACGTGGTCACGTGACGCACGAGACACGTTTCCATTGGCCCACTATATGGCTCACTTATATAAGACAACGACATTGTATAACCCCCGCATCTATAGTTCGACGGTACGACGGCGTCCCTTGTCAAAAAATAACAGATCTACAAGCTGACGGCGCGCTCGCGAACTGTAGCGAAGCGACGCGCTGTCATTTTGTAGATCCGTTCTATTTTTGGCAGGGCGATGCGCCTGCGCAATGGGTTATAAATTAATGTTAACCTTTCACCGTCAACACGGACAAACAGTCAGTGTATGTAGAGAGTTATACCGACAAGACCATTCTTGTGCTTTAAAACGATGTTTTCATGTGGTTGACACTACTGTAGGCTACATGCTATGTTACATTAACATAGCCTTACGTTCCCCTATCAAATTAGTCTTTGAATTAAGAGCATTTGTCCGGGTTATATCACTCCTCCTGGAAGGGAGGGAAAGCATTGTTTTATGTAATGCTTTATATAAGCAGCCAAAGAATTGCCCCACACCTGTTTTTGTGGTGAAAATATAGAAAGTTCATAGGCCTATGTCAGGCTATGTGTGATATAATATGCTTTTAAATGCTTGAATTTATAATAATCAGATCATTATCTTTGTAATAATCCGTCTACAGAATAATTATTATGGATAACTAACATTAGGCTGCATTGAACCTGCCAAAACTGAGTGACAGCCAAATAGGGGTAGGTGTCCCCTCTCCTAAAAACCTTTTGACCCAAGTGGAAACAAGATCAAACAGCATCACTCATCATCATTCACAGATTTGCTTCTGCTGCTGATGTGCCACCGTTTGATTGATTGATTTATAGACAGACAGACAGACAGACAGACAGACAGACAGACACACACACACACACACACACACACACACACACACACACACACACACACACACACAGCATATATATATATATATATATATATATATATATATATATAATATATATATATATATATATATATATATATATAGACATAGAGAGAGATTATGTACTATTAAATATTATTGTTTTCTACTGAGATGTAGTGGAGTATAAGTATAACTTAGGTCATTTTTGAAAAATCTTGAAAGTTTCTTTCAAGATTTCTTCTCTTCTGGGGGGGTCCCTGGCACAAAACATTTGCTGATGGGCATCCGTGGCCAAATCTATTTGGGGCGGTCCTTGACATGAAAAAGTTTTATGCCAAATGTTAAACTGTGAATGGGATATTCGAAAATAGCCAATTTTTTAAATCTTGAACATTTTCTTTAACACAAATTCTTCTCTAATGGGGTCCCCTGGCAGAAGATCTTTTCAAATGGGGTTCCCCGGCCAGCTCCATTTGAATTTGGGGGTCATTGACATGAAACTATTTGAGAACCACTGGTTTAGACAGATGCTAGGTTTTATGTCCACCTGTTTGTTATCCTAGTTACTTACTCAATTGCTTACAATGTCATTTGCTGAATAGGCTTCATGCTGCTTACGCAGATCTTGCACTTTAAATGTTACACTAGATAAGAAAGTCTAGACTGGTAAACCATCCCGGTCATTATCATGTGATAATGTGAATTCACGTGACTGGGATGGTTTACCTGGCTAAAGAAAGTCTGCAAAGTGCATGCACTTTATAATCGTAATTTAGCCGAATTGAATGTGTAACAGATTACTGTAGCATGGGCAATTCTCACACTCTCACATGTAAATTGTTGGATAACATTTAATGTGTACACACATGCATGCATAATGCATACATACACACACACACACACACACACACACACACACACACACACACACACACACACACACACACACACACACACACACACACACACACACACACACACACACACACACATATTTATAACTACAAAAGTGTGCTCCTCAGAGTGCAGATCTCCGCCAGGCTGGGATGCTTACCCAGTCTTCTGTTGTGGGCAGTGGCGTCCCCAGGAATTACATTTAGGGCAGGCGAGATTTTTTTTTGTAACCCCCCCCCCCCGCCCTCTATTACCCCCAAAAAAGAAATCAACTCAATCGAAAATCGGCGACCTAACCCTAACCCGGCGAAATTGTCCGTTTTCAATATGTTTTGGCCATTATCTCTGGAACGGAAGGTCCAATCTGCTCAGTTCAAAGCTTGTTGGATGCGTGACTTTGAGGACATTAAGCACGCATGACACATTTTCGGGTTATTTGGGTTTTCTAGGGGAGGCGAGATCTTAGTTGGGCAGGCGGCCGCCTGCCCTGCCTCTACAGTGGGTACGCCACTGGTTGTGGGCATAAGGGGATCCCGTGTCTCCAATGCACTGAGATTGACTTTGGTCAGATCAGATGTGATTAATGATTACACGATTATAGCAGTACACAGAAAGTGTGTCAAGTCTCAGATTTGACACACTTTCTACCTCTAGAATTGATTTGGAAGAATCCTGCAACGCTAATCTGGAGTTTACTGGGTGGATGGGGACAGCTAATCTATAACTTCTACCATGTATATAAAACTAGTATAGGATCGATGCAATAATGGGCATGCCTTAATAATGAAAATAGTAGATCTACAAGCTCACATTGTGAGCTATTTTCTGAAAAGAAATTTGGCGTAGTAGGACAAAAGGTCAGGTGGGCGCCAAGAATAGACCCCTGGGGGACCCCGGGTAAGTATATGGGTTTAAGTGGTTAAGCCCTATATACTTTGTTGTAGATGAGTATTGAGTCCAAAGATAATTGCACTTCATGTTTAGCCAGCGACCTAATACCTGTAGTAATCCTGGTGCTAACCTGATGTCCCAGTAATTAAGAGTAATCCATTGGATTCCGGTGCGTTCTACTTCCCACGGTACCCAGCTTGTCATTTCAGAAACTGTTGTGGAATTCAACGGTCAATCAGTGATAGGAAATAAAGGGGTCAGAGTCAGTACTTAGAAGGTGGTGAAGGTGGTGGGGTTGGTGCTTTAATACATTAGCGGACAAGGGAGATGTACATTTGAGTACGCACAGGCCTGTGGTACAATCGTTCCATCGTGCCAAGAGCACAAGGAATCAGACCATGGTTATACTGTCATGTTACAAGAACAAGTTGAACCATAAACAATAGCTATCAGGCCTAGGAGAGACATCTTGGCTCTACGTCATGTAAAATATAATGTATCATAGGGCACAAAGATGAATAGCATAAGATGAACAACATAATGTACTGACAATAAGGTTACATATAACCAATCATGATAACATAATATTACTTTGTCCACAAAACCCATATACGTAGGCCTAACCTGTAAAGAATCCTACATGTGACAGCATGAACTGGTTTATGAAACAGGGGTGTCATAACCATGAATCACTTTACATTTCATAACATTTACAGAACAACTATGGATTGTGATAAAGGCTTTCGAGAGAAGCAATCTATTCTGATCGAATATTATATCTATACGTATATTTATATTTATCTATACGTAGTTCATTGACAACACTAGACAACGCTAGAGTTTGGGGGGGGAAATCAGAAAAAATTAGATATCAGAAAAAAGTCGAAATACAAAAACTCCCATACAGAATGTCATATAAAACAGGTTCCGGCATGAATAGTTTCATAATTGCATATTATTGTAATGATTAGCTAATTTAAGACCTTAATTTAAAATATAATTCATCTAATATATGTTTTTTTATTGAAGGTAGTTGCACATCATATAATGAATAGGCTACTTAAAGCAAACCACTTCTATAATAAGCAAAGCGGTTTGCTTATGAACACAAGAAAACCACTTATTTTCAATTTCCTCCCTTCTGTTGGAAGTAAACACACGCTTTGCAGTGATTTATATATACAAAATAAAATGACTGTACAAAGTCACATGTCCCCCCCCCCCCCCCCCCTGCTGTGCTAAAAATCAGCCTCGCTCTGACAAATAAACATGGCTATTTTTTCACTCAGACAAATGCTCATCTATGGAGTTCAGTGGGAGAAGCAATCAGCAGCCTTGGCCCTTTAGGATACACACTGTAATGACAACTACAGCCTTGTTGGTGTGTGTGTGTGTGTGTGTGTGTGTGTGTGTGTGTGTGTGTGTGTGTGTGTGTGTGTGTGTGTGTGTGTGTGTGTGTGTGTGTGTGTGTGTGTGTGTGTGTGTGAGAGAGAGAGAGAGAGCGGGGGTCAGGCAAACAAGGCTTTCTGAAAAGCCCAGAGGAAGTCATGCATGTACAGTAGGTGTTTTCTGTCTTCAAACTGACAAGACGATTACCCAGGGACTTACTGTAGACACGCCCGTTTAACAGCGACACGTGAGAGCCAGGTCTGGTGGCTTGGCGCACTGACAGATGGCCTTGGTCCACAAGTCAACATTCTACTAACTGTGGACCAAATTATAACCATAAATGAGTTGAGTGGAAGCAGGTTCCATTTACAGTACCCATATTTTTTTTGTTGCTGCTATTCTTAGTTATCTAGTATTTTGAAATTGTATGCATGTGTTTATTCTTATTAAATGTTTTCTGTATATTACAAAACAAGAATGACCAAAGTCATAATAAAGCCGCATGTGGCAGGCATTTTTGGCCCCAATCTTTTGTGGAAATAAGCTCTCACACCTTTTGTGTTTTATCCTTTTGACAGTATATGTTACAATATATTTTCACTTATATGCATTTTTCTCAACAAAAACGGCAATCGAGGGGGGGGGGGGGGGGTGCATAAGTACGCGATTTGTACAACATTTTTGTTGTAAGCAGCTGAAGTCCTCGTCATGTCTGTCTGTCGATCAATCCCTCCCGGTACACACAACACCACTGACTACTTTCTTAACACGCTGAGAAAGGCTTGACGCCGAAACGCTATTAATTAAAAAGTACCAGAACCACTTAACCACTTAACCCCTAAAGTTGCTTTCGTAACCCCGGCTCCCTGATGATATATATTACACTTCCTGTATAAATATATTATGCTGTATTGTGCAGTGAAAATATCCAATCTAAAAGGTAGCTTTTCACAAGTTCTTTTTTATGTTTGCCTATAATGACATGCTCAAAAATGGGACACCAGTTTTAATGGCTTTTCACACGGGTGTCTAGTAGCCTAATTAATTTTCAATGACAGGCGGGCGCTCAAGTTGGGGTGGCGCAGGCTGCGTAGGGACAAGCAGGCACGAACCTGTGCCATTAAATTGGCCCATTCGTGCTCATCTCTCGCACGTGCCCGGTGAAGTGGTTAATCAGACTAATCAATTTAGTTAATTATTTAAAAAATCAATCTGTTTTTTTTGTGTCGATCCGTTGATAAAAATGTTTAAGAAAAAAGCCCTGCTTCACGATTATTCAATGTAGTCTACATGAGCAAGATTAAGTCAGCTATTGGTTCTAAATATCAGCGTCGATATATTTTCGGTTAATTGCCCAGACCTATTAAGTGGTTAATGCTCTGAAGTAGGTTCCTCTCTTCTGGGCAGACTCAGAGCCTTATCTTGAATCTCATTGTCAAGACACATGGTAAGCGGGGGAGGCTGTAGGGGCTGATGAAAGATAGAATGATTGTGACCTTTTTTTGTGTGGATGCTATGGCAACCTTGCTCTCAACTTCCATGCCAATAAGGTTTATGGAATTATTAAAGGAAGGACTGTATTGAATGTGTTCTCTCTCACATTTAACCACTTACTGTAAGTCCCACATTGAACAAGCGTAGTATAAACTTTGTATTTATTTGTATCACAATGAAAACTCATTTATCAAGGATTTAAAGTACCAAAAAATACCATGAAATTATTTTTTACATGATAATTTTAATATTGTTATATTTTCATTAAAATAGTGTTTCGGCACTTTATGTGGAGGCCCACTTGGAATATCCTCACGGCGCCCCAGTGGGCCCCAGCCCACAGGTTGGGACTCACTGTTCACCAGTTGAAGTTGGCTGTACACAAGTAGACACAAAAATCTTGTCCAACTGGACTCCAAGGAATGAATGAATGAATGAGGAAATGATTATTGGCGTGTCAGATAATGAACTTGTTATCTTAACAACCCTCTCTCTGTCACTCTTTAGTATATTTCTCTGTCACATTATTGTCCCTACGTCTCTCTCTCTTTGAACACTGCCAAGCCCCAGGGGGGCTTTCTGCGTACTCCCTTCTATATCAAGGCAGCTATTTATTTGATTTTTTTTTCTCAGCAAGCTTAGCTAATGTATCTACATATACAAGTCACCAAGACATTTGTAAATGTCAATGGTTGCAAATGACCATCATCTAATGTCAGCGATATTAAAAATGTAGCAATGTTTTTCACTCTTCAAGATGCACAAATTTGTGTTTTATTTTTATTTTATTTTATTTAGAGTAGCCAATTATTTTTTACTCCTTTTTCTCCCCAATTTAGTCGTCATGCCAATTGATTCCTCCCCACAAACATTTCTGTGTTGTTGTCACTGCTGTCGTATCCTACTGACTCACCTGCCAGTGAGGATTCCCCACCAGGAGGACGTAGAGCCTTCGTCCTACTCCTCCCGTCCTACTCAAATTTGTATTCTGTTCTGGTGGGACCTTTATTTGATAGTGATGATGGAGAGAGAGACGGAATATGGAAAGAGAGTAGGGGAATCGGGAATGACTGGGAATTGAACCCTGGACTCACTGATCAAGGCATTTGCGCCCATGTTTGGTGTCCAAAGAGAATAACAAATCCAGGCACTCAGGGTGGGTTTGAAAAGTAAAAGGCCTTTATTAGATTTGAGTTAGAGACATCAAAAAACACAAACACATGTCGGCTTGCGCCTTCTTCAGGGTTTTAATGTCTCTAGCCCAAATCTAATAAAAGGATTTTACATTTAAAACCCACCCTGAGTGCCTGGACCAGGATTATTTATGCCCTTTGGACATAATGCTTCCTCTCTCGTGAATATTATAAGATTACATTTCAAGTTGTCTATAATTTATTTATTCAAATGAATCAATTACAATTTTAGCCAAGTGACAATGAAATATCATTATGTGAAACAGCTCTGATTGATTACCTAACTGTTAGGTAATCAATCAGAGCTGTTTTACATAATAATATTGAAAAGAACAAAACTACAAGCGAGATGTTCGAGGGGCATTATGTTAGGTCCTAACATAATGCCACAACTCGAACATCTCGCTTGTCGTTCTGTTCTTTTCCTCACCGTCTGTCCTTATCACAGTGTTCCCAGCACATCACTACGCTGTATGTTTTTTACCTGTAGAACATCCTCTTACCGCTGGTAGCACGTGGCCCCAGCCCCATTCAACACACACACACACACGCACAGGCACACACACACACACACACACACACACACACACACACACACACACACACACACACACACACACACACACACACACACACACACACACACACACACACACACACACATTTGCATTACTACATTTGTGAGGACATCAACATTTTAACCCTAACACCGAAAATAGATACATACGGGTCGCAACACATACTAACTAAAAAAATCTGTAGTTTTTTTTGTAACCATAAAACAACCATTTAATCATGACAATTCTAACTCTAACTCCTAAACCAATAATGCCTAATCCTATCCCTAACCCCAACCTTTTCCTGATTGTAAGCCATATTCTAATCATCTTTTAAACCATTTCTCCAGTGAAGACCAGGACAATTGTCCTCGCAATGTCTATTTCTACTATACTTGTGGGGACATTTGGCCCTAACAAGTACAATACAAGTAGGCTACACACACACACACACACACACACACACACACACACACACACACACACACACACACACACACACACACACACAGTGCTACTCTCTCTCACATGGTGCCACGCACACACACACACACACACACACACACACACACACACACACACACACCCACACACACACACACACACACACACACACACACACACACACACACACACACACACACAGACACACAGACACACACACACACACACACACACACACACACACACACACACACACACACACACACACACACACACGCACACGCACATCTGTCAGTGTGTAACTCATTCGCTGCAACTCTAATTGTATTAAAACTACACTGGAGTAATATAAGCTGTAGTGTAGCCACTAGCCAGACAACCAGCTGGCCAATCACAGCACAACCATCCGAACCATGGGATTCAGACTATACACTGTGGGGGTTGGGGATGGAGAACAGAGAAGATGTTATTGTTGCCATGGTAGCGGCTGCTAAGCAGCCATCAATGTCCTTTTCATTCTTCCTGTGGGCCAGGTGATCAAACATTCACAGTGCTCCCTTGACATAGACTGTATGTAAACATAAACAAATACTATTGTTATTTGTTTAACCCATCAAGACCTGAGGCCGATTCTACAAATGCCTTCTAAATCAGTAGTTCTTACAACTTTCAAGAGTTTTCAAAAAATGTAAAAAAGAAATGTACAAGCTCGCAGCACGGCACGAAGTGATGCGCTGTGAGCATATAGGTCTGCTATTATTGAATAGACAATGCAAAAATCTAAAATGATACCGTTTTTAAAAAAAAGTATTAACATTTTGTTTATACTAGATGGAGCATTTCAGTCATTGTGCTTTTGTTATACCTGTGTTTATCATGTTATGGAGGTTATTGATATGCTGTTAACACTGTATATGCTATATATGATATATTAATGAGACTATTTGTTGTCTGTTGTAAAAACGATTATATTCTAAATGGGATTATTTGCAAAGATTTATATAGTGTCATGAGTTTCTGCCCAGATAACAAAAACAAATAACTTAAATTGGAGAACATCGCGAAAGAGAAAATATACATCTAGCTCCAGTCAAAATAATATATATTGTCAATAAGTTAGCTTGTTTTGTGTTTTTCTCTTTATTAGGCTACTGTTTTATAAATAAAAAAATATATCACACACATGTATCCTTTTATGCTCTTTTATTATGGTATTTATTACCATCTGTACAGCCATCAGCTGTGTGAAGCTGAAACTTCCCGCACAGGATCAATAAAGGTATACTGTACCTTTAGTGGTTATGAGCTGTGTGTAGACCTGCTAGCATATGATCAAATATCCCTCAAATACTCAGTGTTAATTTAACTCTGAGAGTGTACAAATGTAACCACAATTGCACCCTCAGTTACAAATGGATTAATCTCTCAAGACATGTATTTTTATTTTAAAAGATTATGAATGGGTTCCCAGATTGCATTGCACAAGCAGAAATTAACACTGACCTCGTTGCTGTGTTGTGTTTGGGGGTTTAAAGAACAGTGGGTGAAATATCACTTAACAACAACAAAGCAGCATGCTATGTAAAGTAAAAAAAAAACACTTGTGGACACAAATCCTAATTCAGGTGCCCACTTGTCCCTAGTGCCCAGTTGTCCAGGTGTCCATCTCTCCAGGTACCCACTCATCTCCAGGTGCCCAGTTATCTCCACCCCTAAGTGCCCACTCATCCAGGTGCCCACATGTCCCTAGTGCCCTGATGGTTTTGGTGCCTAGTTGTCCCTTGTGCTGCTGCTCAGCCACAAGATGGCACTGCAAACTTTGGTGAAGGTTAGTTCACACAAAAGTCAGTTTTATAGAATACTATGTAGTATCATATACTGTGTGTGTGTGTGTGTGTGTGTGTGTGTGTGTGTGTGTGTGTGTGTGTGTGTGTGTGTGTGTGTGTGTGTGTGTGTGTGTGTGTGTGTGTGTGTGTGTGTGTGTGTGTGTGTGCGCGAGCGAGAGGGAGACAGTATGGTGAATTTGTGTCACCGTGACCTCTCTCTCTCTCTCTCTCTCTCTCTCTCTCTCTCTCTCTCTCTCTCTCTCTCTCTCTCTCTCTCTCTCTCTCTCTCTCTCTCTCTCTCTCTCTCTCTCTCTCTCTCTCTCTCTCTCTCTCTCTCTCTCTCTCTCTCTCTCTCTCTCTCTCTCTCTCTCTCTCTCTCTCTCCCCCTCTTGTTTCTAGGACACAGACACACTGACTGTCAGTCTTACTGGAAATAATAAGAACAAATTCTCCTTTTCAGGAACGCCGTGCTTCACAAACACATTAAAACCCGGGCACTGGCCAGTACAACCACAGTCTTTTACTGTTGGCCACTGAGCAACTCCACTGGAGCAGTGCCTTGCTCACGGGCACTTCAGCGGTGTTGTGGTAGGGGTAAGTTGTGGCCATTCACTTCCCCACCGAGATTGTTTCTGCCGTTCCGTGTTTGTCCTGGCTACAGCAGGGTCCTACATCACTGTCCCATGATGACCCTGCACTACCTTGCCTGAGGGAACTGCCGCCACGTTTACCAAAAAGAATTGCATTAGTATTTGGTGTTAACCGAGAGTTATGGTGTCACAAAGCCCTATCAATGCTATTTAAAGGGTGCGCTGTGAACCTGAAGATTGCCAGGAAAAAGTCAGACAGCTTCGAGGACAAAGAGAAACCTTCACAGAGGAATGCTGCAAAATGTTCAAAAATAGTGACGCGATGTGGCGCGTTGGAGCTTGTAGATCACCTATATAATTCTCACTATTTTTGTACAACACTGTTGTGCGATGAATTATAAAATAGGGCTTAAGTGGTTAATAGATTTGTTGATATATAAAAAATAAGATACATTTGGTGAGAAATTATCCATAGCTTGAAGATTAACTTTTGATTCAAAAAGGTCAAAGCTTAAGTCCACAATCAAGGTCAAGGTCAAATGATAGGCGGACCAGAGGAGTAATTTCATCCTATTGTAAGGCTGTTCAACATCAGATGTAAGTTTCTGCGTCATTCGTTAATGTTCTGTTCTGAGTTATTGTTTCTACATAAGGGCAGGCCTACATCCTCACTGTGCCTAAATATCTACAAAATACCTGGAGATGCTATTCAGTGTGCTGCCAGCATGATTGGGCTGTAACTGTCCTATTTTATAATGGAGGAAGAAAGCAATGAACTGGAACTCTGTTGACTCTTGAATCTACTCACTAGCCCTTTGGCTTGTTGGCATGCCACACTTATATAGACAAGTAATCAGAGGCCATCTTGTATGACGTCCAACCTAAGTGGCAACCAAGAAATTGGTGTAAATGAGCTTGTGGAGATGCAACTTGAGAGGTCTGGGAACGCTACAGAACCCAGCATGGCGTTTTGAAAAATTGACGGTATTTCATCATCAGGGTGCACTTCAGACTAGCATGCAAGCTATAGAACAGTCCATATCATAGCTGTCGGGCAGAAACCTTGTATCTCCATATTTCAACGTTTTTCATTTATTTATTAAGGCCTAGGGTCGTGCAAAAGTATTGAAAAAAGCAGAGCTTGTCGATCAGATTTTTCCACTATATGTAAAACATTTTTAAAGTGAAAGTGTGTCTGTGGGTTTTATAAATGTTTAACCAATGAAAAGTATCGACAAGAGTTAATACTGAGCGTGTGACTAAAAGGAAAATTTTTCCATTTCCTGAAAAGTTACGTTTTGGACATACAAGGTTTCCCCCCTACAGCGATGATATGAGATAAGGTCAGGCCCTTGAGATCAGAGATGAGGACCAGGCTTTCAGGCAAACGTTTTCCATTCGTTTCAGCTTCATCTTCATCTCGGACTACTTTATTTGTTTTTTTAAATTACATTGCTGTCTCTTTTTAGCAGCGACCATGTAACTGTAGGTCTGTCGCAGTGGTGGAAAGTAACTAATTACATTTACTCAAGTACTGCACTTAAGTACAATTTTGAGGTAATTAGGGTTAGGGTTACTGTACACGAGTATGTACACTTTTCAACACTTTATACTTCTACTCCACTACACAATGCGTCGTGAGCTTTTTGAACAAAAAAAATCAAAAGCAGTTTTATTTGAATGCAGGATTTTTACTTGTAACAGAGTATTTCTACATTGTGGTATTACTACTTTTACCTTTTACGACTTGGTCACAACCATCAAGTTCCCAAAGGGGTCCCCAGCAAAATGTTAACCCCATTTTATACTTCAGAAGTCGAAGAATTGAATAATCTTGAGCATTTTTTGTAACAAAAATCTTCTCAAATGGGGGTCCCTGGTGTAAAATCTTTTCAGATGGGGGTCTGCAGCCAAATACAATCAATTTAGGGGGTCTTCGACATGATCATGTTTTGAGAACCACGGTCTTGCTAGATATTTGAAATGCTGCATCTGCTGTAATGTCGTCTTGGTTCATCCCTGATTGCGGTGTGTGTGTGTGCGTGTGTGTGTGTGTGTGTGTTTGACTGATGGATGGTCTGTGCATCAAGGCAAGTGTGGGTGAAATATGAGAAACAGTGCTGCTTTGATTGCATCTGATTGTTTGATATTCCAGACCAGTGCAAAATCCTCAGTACACAGTCAAATCCTCAGTGTTAAAGGGATATTTCACTTTAAAGAAAATGTGGGTAATTTTATCGTCTTCTCAGGCTTTTGTGAGCCCCCAGACAGTTTTTAAGTTGCTTGATTCAGTACTTAGACATAAGACATTTGATATTCATTTTTATCAGACACGCCCCCTTCCTATACAAACCCATTATAACTTCAAACTCCATTTTGAACATGTTAGATTCATCAAAAACACCCGTCCTTGGTTCTGGTGACTCATCCTACCCTCCTAAGACGTGAGGGGGCCGTGTTTTTTTAATTACTTTTTAAATTTATTTAATATCATTTTTTATTGTATTTAATTGTTTTCATTTTCAAAAAAAAAAAGTAATTGAAAAAACACAGTCTCCTCACATATTAGAAGGACAATATCAGTCACCAGAACCAGAACAAAAGCTCTTTACAATGTGCAGTACATTCACACATTCACACACCCAGTCACACACCGACAGCAGGGGAAACCATGCAAGGGACCAACCTGCTCATCGCAGGATCAGTTAGGGGTCCAGTGTCTTGCTCAAGGACACTTTGACAGGGGGAGCCGGGGATCGAACCGGGTACCCTCCATTTCCTAAGCGAAGAAAATGTAAAAAATACAATGAAAAATGTACATTGTCACAACGTGATATTATCATCACAATATCGATATTGAGGCATTTGCTTAAAAATCCTAGGCTGCCAATCCAGCGTGTCACGGGTCCGAGTCCCGATCCCGACGACCTTTGCTGCCTGTCACCCCCCCCATCTTTCTCACCATTTTCCAGTCATTATATATCTATCAATAAAGGCAGAAAAAGACCAAAACATATCTTTAAAAAAAGCTATATCTATCATGATACGGCCCGGACGGTTGGCGTAGTGGTCCGGGCACCGGGTGCATTTCTCCTTTCCGACATGTCGCCTTTCCGACGTTGACGAACCCTATACCTAACCCTAACCCTAACCCTAACCGCACGCGGAAGCCACTAGTCGGAGTGGTGAGATGTCGGAATGGAGAGTGAACACCCCGGGCACCTAGGCTGCTAATGTTCTAATCCCGATCCTGACGAGCTTTGCTGCGTGTCACTCTCTCTCTCCCCATTTACTGTCAGTCAACTGTATACTATCAGGCAGAAAAAGCAAAAACATTTATCAAATATATACATATATATCATATTTGATTTTGTGCATGTCACCCAGCTCTAGGACTGAAGGTCACCATAAGGACGTCAAGCCCTTATGGTGTGGGGTGTAAGTGAATGTGACAGGGTGGTACTTAATATAAAGCAGAGAGCTTTTATTTTCTTAGGGACATGGACTTGCAATTGAGAGTGTACACCATTCCTCTTGCGAAGAATATTCCATCACAATGTAAAGAGACAAATTGCAAAATGACTTTCTTGTCTAAAACACCTTGGTCAACGCATGGAAAAACAACCAGGTTTTGTTTTCTCTGACGCATTGAACTGCAAACATTATGGAAGAAACAAAAAGAAGAGATAAACACCTCCCGTAAAGTTTCTTGTGGCATTTATCTTATTTTTTATCATAATGCTGGAATAATTACACTATTTGAAGGGCACTTTTTCCAAGCCCCTGTAGTTAATGGCGAAGTCCACCTTACTGGAAGCCACGTCAATGCTCTCTCCTTTATTAACCCAATAAATCTGGCCATCCTGCCAGCCAGCCCTACCTTTAAAATGACCCTTGGTGCTAAAGCTTACGCGGTCGATGGAAGTGTCTAAGGAAACGTTAAAACATCCCAGATGATGAAAGGCGCCGTTTAGCTCCAATTGAGATCAAATCTATTTTTTCCCTGAAAATTACTCCTGCCGATGAGTTTGGCATTCAGTTTTGTATTGTAGTCTGATTGGTGTGTGTGTGTGTGTGTGTGTGTGTGTGTGTGTGTGTGTGTGTGTGTGTGTGTGTGTGTGTGTGTGTGTGTACAAACCGGCATGTGAGTGCATGCACGAATGCATATTTATATATATTTTTTAAAGATATTTCTTTTGGGCTTTTATGCCTTTATTTGACATGACAGTAGGCTGACAGGAAACGGGGAGAGATGGGGGGTAACACACAGCAAAGGTCGTCGGGATCGGGAGTCAACCGACACGCTGTCAAGCTGGATTACTAGCGTATGTGGTATGCGCCTGCCCTGGACCGCTAGGCCAGCGGGCGCCCTGCACAAATGCATTCTTAAGCTAAAGTTAGGTAGGTTATACTTGTGTGTGCACCAATGGCGTGTACCCAAATGTAATAGTACGTATGTTTAATAGTATCCAAGTATAATAGTAAGCATAAAAGTGTAATGCATAATAATAGTATAATAGTATGTCGCACACTGAAAATAGCAGATCTAAAAGCTGTGACACGTTGTGTGTTTATAGATCTGCTATTTTCAGTGTGCCATACTGGTGCGCAACTACAGTATAAATCACCCTTATGAGGCATGCTTTGGCACGCACCTCATCGGTGAGTGTACCAATTCTTTCCTCACTGGCACCAGTCAAACTCACGTCACTGGCTGTGAGTTCAATATGCACTGTATGTTACATGAACGCTCCAGTTGACGTGACACCACAGAATTGATCTGGCTCATTCCTGTGGGTGTTGGTGCGTCGTTGCGTTGTCGTTGTTGTTGTTGTGGAGTCTCGTAACGATCGAGCAGCTCGTCCCTGGGGGCTAACATGTCAAGCCACCAACAAATTGCTGTGGAGATGAATGCGCTCCATTAACTCACTGTTTCTCAACGTTTGGTCTGGGGGCCCATCAGGGGTCCTTACAGGTCTGTAACTGTAATGTTTTTTTTAGTTTTTAGTTTTTTTTGGGACCCCAATCTACACTGTAAAATGCTCAGTGTTAATTCAACTCTGAGGGTACAAATGGAATTAAAAAAACATAAAAAGAACAGGTCTCCGCCAGGACGGGTTGCCTACCCAGGGCCCGCAAACGTTGGTCATAGCCACTTGGAATGGGATCTGAAAAAATCTAACTCATACATTGATCACATGACCCCAGAGATAATGTGTACCGTTTTGGACAAAATCTATAGGAGTAGTAGAAAAAAAGTGTAATTTGTAGAAAACGCAGAAAATGTAGTCTGGCACAAACAGGGCCTATATAAGTTGCGTCATGGTCCAAGGAATCCAGGGAAAAAAAGATGTTCATTGTACGACCTACGGTTCAAAAGCCATATAGGCCAAAACGTGAATATCACATGACTACAGAGATAATGTATACCGCGTGAGGTATACATTATCTGTAGGAGTAACAAAAAATATGTTTAGCAAAAATCGGTCTCATGGTGGCACTATAACTGACCAATCGGTCCAGCGATGCTTGTAGCATGTCGTGCAAAACAGGCCCCTCCAGCAAACTTTGAAAGCCAATCGTAGTCAATCGGAATAGAATCCGAAAAATCTGACAGATACATCTTAATCACATGACTACAGAGATAATATGTTTACCAATTTGGGTGAGGTTTGGCCAAAATCGGTAGTTTTGCAAAGAAAACACAACATGGTGGAAAACTTGTCAGGTAGAAATGGGCAGGGCTTTATTTCATGATTTGAGGCATTTTGTACAAAACGGGCCTCTCCTGCAAACTTTGGAAGCCAATCTCAGTCAATCAGTATGGAATATGGAAAATCCGACAGATCTGTCTTGATCACATGACTATAGAGCAGGCGTTTTCAACAGATTTTGACCCAGGGACCACCATCCTGACTTAGAGCAACCTGGGGACCACTACTATTGTGCGTGGTGGGTCCATCATAGACCCAACCCACTTTTTTCCCGATATCCGATATTCCGATATTGTCCAACTCCTAATTTCCGATACCGATATCAACCGATACCGATATACTGTATGCGGGCTTTTTCACCAAAAGTCAACTAATTGTCAGGAACATCACATATCTAATCAAATAAAATAGCTATAATATCAACATAATATCTAAAACAATAGTTTTTTTTTATTCTGAATGCATGGCCAGGGACCACCTGCAATATCTCCGCGGACCACCGGTTGAAAACCCCTGCTATAGAGATAATGAGTAAAAATGTGCATGATGTTTGGACGAAATCTGTAGGAGTAATATATATATTTTTTTGTGCTAAATTCAGCCTCCTGGTGGCGCTATAACAGGCCGATGTGAAAAATTTAGGGGCAGAGGTTCTGCTCTGGCCTCCAGGGAGTGCGCGCACAGTTTCACGCCGATTGGTCCAATGGTGCCAGAGATTAGACAAAAACACACACACACACACACACACACACACGGACGGACAGCGGTGAAAACATAGTCGGTTTCTGCCCAACCGCATTGATTTGCTGGGGGCGGGGTCCATGCATGTACTGTATAAAGTACAAGCAAGCCTTGAGATTTTCACCTGCCCCTTATTGAGCCTAAACATGAAAAGTTTGGAAACCACTTGTGTGCAGTATGAATTTTTAAGTGTTTCTATACTAGAAATAACAATCAACATTCTCTTTATTGTGAACATGTTATTTTATTCTAAACTGAATAGAGTTCTGCCATAAATGTTTCTGGAATGGTTGCCAGTGGTTACAGGGGAAACACCCTCAACATAACATAAGAAAACGTACACAATAAGGGTTGTATAATGACATCTTGCTCTCTGATAGAACAAGGATGGCGATGCACAGTTCAAATTATTGTGACAAAAGTGGAAAACAATCAGGGGAGGATTATTGTTTGTTGTCAATATGGTGGCTTGTCACTTGAAACCCACTCCGGAAAATATTCCACGAAACGACTCCATTTGACCTCCACCACAAACCACAATGATGCCATTTCGGCACAAGCTCCATTTGACATAAAACTTTATGATTATATATGACTAAATTACATCTTTATAACAGACGTCACATTAATTTACAGGGGGTGTATGGGGGTGCTGTTCCGAGTCACCGTACGCCTGAGTTATGAGGAAAAATATCAATAACATCACTTCACAATAACATCTATATTTTCCTGAAATCTTTAATTTAACTTGGCCCAGGTTTGGCACTTTTAATAAAGAAATCGTACAAGCACAGTGAGCCCAGCAGTAAAACTTAACAACTAACACAAGCAGATTATTGAGCTTTTCTGATGAATCACCTGACTCATCATGCTTTAATAAAAGTAAGTTTATAATGGATGTGCCCCCTGTTCAAGAGCTCACAATGTGTTGTGATGCAATACCCTGTGAGCTTGTAGATTGGCTATTTTCAGAATTATAGTATATAGTATAAAATACGGCTTAAGTGGTTACTCGATTTGTTGATATATAAATAATGTAAAAAATATACAAAAAAATCTGCTTCTCGATTATTCTAATTTATTAACCGAAAAAGTAATCGATTAAAATAACCACTAAACAAATACTCGATAGTTGTCCTACCCCCAATAACAAGTGTTAGAGGAGAACGTCCCCTCGAGGGTCCCTCCTGACACTGTGGCCACACAGCTGTCCTGATAGAATTAATCATCTACTTCTGGAGGGTATAGGTTAAGGTTGTATAGTTCTAAAAGTTCTAATAGTATACCTGCAACGAACGATGTGCTTTATGCATTTGATGTTGAAACCCACAGATGGCTCAACCCAAGGTTTCTGGGACTGTTGCGTGGGGGAAAAAACGTGAAATGATTTATGATATTGATTGTTAAGGGTTTGATTAGCCTACTTCATTGCACACAGTGTCTTGCACCAAGAATAGCAGATCTACAAGACGAGCGTAGATCTATTCTTTGGTGCATTACACCCGCTCGCAACTATGTTACTTTTTCTAGGGCGTCAATTGAATATGGCAAAGGGTCAATATTATGGTCCCTGGTCAATATTATTATATGCTAATTGAAACACATTTCAGGAACATTTTCAGCATAGTTAAACAATTGCAACCAAGGTAGCACGTATCGCTTAGCAAGAACACTGACAGGTGGACTAACGCTTGTGCCTGTTATTATTATTATTGTTAATTATTTTAAAAATGTTGCTTTATTGCTTGTGCCATTATGCAGTGGTGGAAGTGGTGGAAGAAGCACTGTACTGCTTCATGGAGAATTCTAGTTGAAGATGTTTAAAAGATTACACAGTTTTTCATAAAACAGTTGTACCTATCTATAGCCTATGAGGGAAATGATCATTTCCTGACCAGTGATGATGTTGATGCTGTCTAGTCAGGATAATGACCTTGTCAAACCTTAGCTTTTTGCTGAACTGACTCCACTGCACTCTCTCCAGTGGTAGACACTATATATTGTTGTTTTTTGAACATGTCTGGAAAATCTTTAATTTTGTTTTTAATGTCTATATTTTAACACAACAATGCATTAATATTAAAAAGAAAATGTACGTTGTAATTTGTACTTTTGAATACTTATGTTGCATGAAGACTACTTTTGAACACGTAAGTATTTTCTAAAGCACATATTCCAGTACTTCAAGTAGCCTACTCATGAATGAATAATAATACAAAAATAATACTTCTGTATTATTATTAGTATGTGTAGGGTAAGCCTCCTGGAGGAGATGTGCATTCGTCTGAATTATTGGAAAATGTTTATCAAGCATAAGTAGAACTACTTATAGAAGTTGTTCAACCTGGATGTGGCTAATCACTTAAACATCTTCTTTACAACCATAGCCACAACACTGGTTAACATACTGCCTTCTCACTCAACGAAATCTTGCGGGGCACGTCCCGCAAGATTTCAAACAAGCGAGAGTAACCTCTCTGTACAAAAAAGGACGCAAATTAGACCCGGCAACTACCCTATTTCTATTCTTAGTTCTATCTCAAACGTTAATGGAAGAAAATGTAAATGAACATGTTGAAAAGTATCTTACTGAAGAAAAAAAAAAGTACTGGCTTCAGAACATCTCATTCCACTGACACCTGCCTACTCTATTTGACCGACCACATCAAACATGAGGTGGACACAGGCAAATACAACGGCATGGTCATGCTGGACCTCCAAAAGGCATTTGAGACCGTATATACTAAAAACGGAACAACGGAAAGCTGATAGCACATCAGTGAACTATCAAATCCTATCTCCTATCTGGAGGGGAGAGAACAGGTGGTGGAGGTGAACCTAACCCTGTCTTCGCACCTCCAAGTGAGCTGTGGAGTTCCGCAAGGAAGCATACTAGGCCTTTACTGTTCCTAATATATGTGAACGACATGACAGCTTGTGACTGCAATTCGTTCTTGTTCACAGATGACTCTGCTCTCCTGGTCTCGGGCAAGGACAAATTGCAGGTTGAAAAAGCCCTTAGCTCTGAACTCGGTAAACTCTGCACCCGGCTCGCTGATGATAACAAACTATCATTACACCTGGGTAAAACTGAATCCATTCTCTTTGGGTCCAAAATAAACCTCTGCAAGGCCGATGGCGTCACAGTCAAAGTGGGTGACAATGTTATCACAAGAAAAGAGGAAATGATCTACCTAGGTTGAATTTTAAAGGAAAATCTGAGCCATGGTGATAAGCGACTCACCGCTCACCTCAACAAATCTCTCTGTTTTTACTAACCGAAATCAACCGAAAATTACCTGGGTTGAATTTTAAAGAAAATCTGAAAAAAAAGTCTAAGCCTATCGCCAGAAATGCCCCCCACCCCCCAACTGTTTACTGTACACATCTTTTCTTTTTGATTACTACTCGTTTAATATGATATTATTGCATATTATTGTTTGTCTTTAAATGTTTTGATGAATTGAATACTCAGGACCCCAATGGAAACAAGACATAGTGCTTTCTTGGATTTTAATCCTTTTAGCATCCTTTTGTATGGAACTGTACTTTTTTGCAAACTGTTAATAACGAAGGCCTATTCAATCAATCAATCAAGTTCACACCCCTTCATCGCAAAACAGTCTTATAAGTATAGGCCTATATACTGGCTCTTTCCTAGAATAAACTGTGTGTGTGTGTGTGTGTGTGTGTGTGTGTGTGTGTGTGTGTGTGTGTGTGTGTGTGTGTGTGTGTGTGTGTGTGTGTGTGTGTGTGTGTGTGAGAGAGAGAGAGAGAGAGAGAGAGAGAGAGAGAGAGGAGAGAGAGAGAGAGAGAGAGAGAGAGAGAGGGGGGGGGGGGGGGGGGGGGGGGGGGGTACTTACTTGCGCACGAGGACTCGGTTGATGACCAAGGCAGTCACCTCGGAGAGCCGTGGGGACATGATTGGTGATTGGTCACCCTGTGCGTAGTAACGTGGGAGATGATGTTTGTCACCCGTCAAGTTGGAGCCTTTTTAACTGTGGCAGAGAGTCGGTGCAGGTCAGGTGCTCACAGTTTGAGCTCGTTGTTGTAGTGAATAATCATTCGGTGCGGGAGAACTTGCTTAACCTTGGAGCAAAGCTTTGCTGCCTCTCTATTTTTCCCTCTTTCTCTCCTTATTTCTTTCTCTCTATCTATCTATCTCTCTCCAAAGAGAAGAGATGTCCATGCCCGCTGTGAGACAACTGTGTCTGATACATCTGGTCTGGTGGTGTCTCGGATGTTGGCGCTGTGCAACAGCAGGTGAGAACAATTACGCGCTAATTAAGACTTCAGTCAGCTCTTATTCTTTTGCAACTTAGTTATATAGCCTACAGTAGTCTGTGAACAAAACAATTAAATGCAATTAAAGGTAGGGTAAGTGATATTTTTTGGTTAAAACAAAAAGTATTTTGTTTAAAGGTTAAAATACTATATTCTGATAGTAATCATTGCTATAGCGTGTTTTTTTTAGTAACAGATGTCTCCCTGTCTCTCTAGCTCTTTAATAAACAGAAAATACATTTTTCGGTAGGTGTCAAAATCTCAGCCAATCAGGAGAAAGTACCCATTTTTAAGCTTAATTTGTATAGTGTTCCAGTTCCAAGTTTGTCTGCTCATTTCTTAGTGTCATCACTTCCAATTTCACTTGTTTAATCTGTATCCTGATTGAGTTCTCTGTCCTGATTGGATAAAATTGGAAATGAAACTGAAACTGAAACGAAAATGCATTTTCTGTTTTATAAAGAGCTGGAGAGACAAGGAGACTCCTTTTACTGAACAAACACTCTATAGCAATGAGTACTATCAGAATATAGAGCTATTTAACACTTATTTTAACCAAAGAAAATCACTTACCCTACCTTTAAATCTTAGACAATTATGATTATTGAGATATGGTGGCTATGAATTATAAGCTCCTATTCAGCTTGGATTTTGCAATTTTGATTATAGTAGCCCAGTGGCACAGTAACCTATATCAGTGGTACAGTAGCCTAAATCAGTGGTACAGTAGCCTATGTCAGTGGTTCTCTATTCATGTCTATTCTGTCTATTTCATGTCAAGGAAATGTATTTGGCCGTGAACCCTCATTTGAAAATATTTTGTGGTAGGGACAAGGGATAGGCTAAGAAAAGATTTATGTAAAAAAAAAAGGTAAAAAACATACAAAAATAGTTGATCTACAAGCTTCTAGCTCTGCTGTTTTTGAATATCTGAAGTATAACATAGGGTGAAAGTGTATAGCACCAAACTGATTTTGATGCTATATTAATATATTTTTCCGGGGACCCCCTGGAACCCCCTCAAGGACTCCTGGGGATCCCCGGACCTCCCTTTGAGAACCACTGGTTTATGTTACCAAATCAGTGATCAATGAGTATCTATCTAATCCCTCTTTCAGAGTCCTATGGCAATCATTTCAGTCAATGGGAAGATGGGATTACTTTAAGACAGGTAATCTTTTTTTAAATTAATCCATGACATTTACCTCATTTAACTAACAATAGTCGTAATGAATTATTCTATGAATGCATGCTTATTTTTAATTCATTATTGTTGATAGTGATATTTATTGTTGAGTCATATTTTAGTCAGCAAAAGTTAATTGCTTCCATTATGAAAGTTGTTTATGTATTTACAAGTCTGTGCTATTAAAGAGTTCTAAACTATTCCATGCTGTTTTTAAACTTTAAAAAAATATATATTTTTTTTTATGCCTTTTATTATAGATAGGACAGTAGGTTGATAGGAAATGGGGACAGAGATGGGGAGTGACACGCAGCAAAGGGACTTGAACCCACGACGCGCAGTCAGGCTACATTCATTGTAGCCTAGGTGCCCGGACCGCTACGCCAGGGATCTGGGCCTGCTTTTTAACTTTTTAACCCTACTTTACAATTGCCTCGACGGTGGGTGGGTAGGCAGGTGGGTGGACCGACAGCGGAAATCACAAACGTAATTATACAGACTAGCGAGGCGCCCGTTGCTCCGATTCAGACCAAACCTGGCACAATTTACACTGTTCAGAATCTGCCATGAGAATAGCCACACCAGGGGCCACATGTGGCCTTCTACTGCAGCTCTACATTGTGTAGAGCTTGAAAGTGATGGGAGGATTTTTTATCATGGAGTATTACTACAGTACAAAAGTTACATTTTACTCAATTCAATGTACTGTAGGACTACATTATAAATCTAAAATTACTCAAGTAAAAGGGAAAATGGGAAGAATAGCTCACTAATACGAAATACGAGGAAATACGTTTCCTCCATTCCTAACATCAACACATCACTGGATCTAATAAGATGGACTTTTATTGATCCCTGTAGAGAGATTCAGGTGTTGTAGCCTGGGATCAATACCATTTTCAGGTTTCTGATCCGGCCGGGAGCGAGTCATCAGGCGACCGGAACCCACGACCGGAACCAAGGGTACCGGTATCACCCAAAATGATTCCCCGCGATCAAGGGCATCATAATTTTAGGGCCTACCCAATAAAACCCTTGATGCGGCGTAGTTTAGCTTATAGAAATAGTTCATTTGGTATATCCATCCTTTATTCCAACTCGTAGCGACTGGCGAGACAAAACTAGTAGTTATACTCGATTTAGCATTTAATTGCTAACTATCGATTATGTTTTTATAATCGTTTAATTCAATTCGTTTGATTAACTGTTGCACCCCTAATTTCTAATAAAGTGTGTTTTTATTCTTCTCTAGGTGCCTGATATTCGGAGTGATGAAGTGAGGGATATTGAGCTGGCAGACCAGAATGAGGTGGGTTGTTGTAACTTAGTGATTCTAGTGTGTGTGTGTGTGTGTGTGTGTGTGTGTGTGTGTGTGTGTGTGTGTGTGTCCATGGCTAATCTTGGAAACTACTGTGATCAATCTGTGCCAGATTTCTTGTGCTCATTTAAAAACCTTAATTTTGTACTTGAAGTCAGTGGAGAGGCAAATAACTATATATGTTTATAATAGACTATTTGATTAATCAATTCATTCATCATTTATAATTGATTAACTCGATTAGTTCGATTAACTGTTCCACTCCTACTCTAAGTTGTCTGTATCTTTCAGGACTTTACCAACTCTAGTAGCAGTTATGTTTCAAAATGGAAAGGATTTGTAGAAGATCTTGAAACAGGGTTTTCTCAAATGGGGGTATGTCTACCCCTAGGGGTATGCGGCTGTACTACAGGGAATATGTGAGAGAAAGTGGAACATGAAAGCATTTATTTTACTGTTATGTTCAATGATAAATCATCCATCGACACACTTTGCGAGAACCTGCTGATCTGTTAAGTGTTAAAGCAAATTGAATAATTTGCAACTAATATTAATAATAAGACTGTTATTACTCTGTATGATTGTGTGTGTTCACAGGAGGAAGCTCAGAATGTATTCAAAAGAGTAAGTTTCTTTTAATTTACAATACTCTGACTTTTAACTACTTTCAACCTGGTGTCCCTATTTTGGCCATGTCATTATAGGCAAAAATGTCAAAAAACAAAACAAAACAAAAATGTACAAACTACTGCAAAAAATAGCTGATCTACAAGCTCAGAAAGCTGCGTGACGCGATGCGTTGTGAGCTTGTAGATCGGCTATTTTCACTGTCTTCGAACATTTTTGAAAGCATACAATAGGGATCAAGGGCTCAAGTCTTTGATCCAATTTGCTCCTGTTTCAGCGTTAACATGATATATTGTCTCTCCTTTCAGTTTCTGTTTCATTACTCCAAAGCACACAAGGCTGTGGGTGCAGTACAACAGGTAAGCAAAGGCTCACACCTGCATATGAAAAACCATGATTAGTAATCACTAATGGGTTAGGATTGTTTTTCTTGTTCCTTTTTAGAAACACAAAACAACAACACAGAAGCAAACTTATTTAGTTGCTTATGTTAATTTAAAAGGATTGAATGCACTGAAGATATTAGACAAACTGTTCCTTCAGAATAAATCAATAATTGAAATGAGTCTGCTTAAGGGTGTGAGGTGAACATGTAGCTTTTGCAGACATTGGTTTATGGTTTATTTGGTGTCATTACCATTTCCCTTAATAGAAGATTATTGTCTAAAATGTCGATCCATTTTAGACAATCTTGTAATCAGGATAATGGAGCTCTCCATTCTCCTTTCTATTTTTTTACTGGTTATTTGGTTTGAGGAAGTGTTTAAATGTTTGCTGCAAGATGTCGTATGTATCCATTATGGCGATATGAATATATGGAAACACTATGCAGCGTTTTGTTCAGGCCTGAAATAGGCATTGAAGATACATGGTAGTAACATAGTAGCAGACAGTGAATCATTCCACTGTACATAATGAATGAACTATTATGCTTTATCTAGTCCAATTCAGTGCATCCCCTCATGCGATTGTCCCCCAAACTGTCCCAGAGGAGAAAGAAACAGCTGCTACTCCTGGTAAATCATTACAATATTTAAAACCATAACTGTTAAAGTTGCCTATATGTCTCTATATTAAATGTACTGAAACAGATAAAGGCATACTGATGGCTCAGCCAAGCCGGACACATGCATGCGACATAAACGTAGATATATAGACACTGCATTGGCCACTGGCCGTACATCAACGTTGCTGCCATATTAGCTAGGTCAGCTTGCCATAACTCCAATGCAAGAAATAAGCCTGAGTTGTATATAAATATCTGAAACTAATAACCATTACTCTCTACGTAAAATAAGGTGTTTTGGTATGAAAACCCACAAGTATCCTTCTATGCTATATCATCAGGACTACATGTCTGGCATTTGTAACAAACCGAACCGTTTGAAAATAGGTTGAGAACTCAGCAACTTATGATTTTAGTTGTGGAGATACATCTTGCTTCAATTAGACATACATACAAAAAACATGCATAAGGAGGCATGGCTTGATCTAGCCAATATGGTGATCGCAATGACACATTGCTCTAATGAACAGCAGCGGCCAATGACGTATCTATGTGTATATACTGTATCTGTAAACATAAGCCATTGTGTGAAATCGTGTTCAAATCCAACCCACTTATGTTGAATGTCAACCCCCTTTTTCTGTACTTTTCCTGTACAATAGACCTTTTTCATGGCAGCCATGTTGTCATGATAGTAAGGTAAACGGTGTTACCAAATTACACTAATTAATGTTCCATTCCATTTAGTGTAGCACTCAGTGCCATTCCAGTGAGCCAACATGCACAAAAAGCACCTCTGTTTGACCTGAACGGAACTCAACTTTAAAAGGTAGGGCAACAGATAAGGGACAACTTTAGATATTTACATTCTACATTTGTAGACCACAATATCATATAATTATGTAAATGTAATTACTTCAAATTAAAGGTTCTGAAAAGGCAGCTGTACAGGTAGCGGAAAGGAATTGAACAATCATGACATCACAAGTGGAGGAAGTTGCTAGTGGCACTCAATATTTTGACTGTACAATATTGGCCTGAAAATATACATTGCAAATTGCCCCGGTCTGCATGTCAAAGTGTCCCTTAGAATGACACATAACCCGCAACTGCTCCCCATGGCGCTTCAGCCTTAGTGCACACTGCTCCTGATACTTTAAAAGATGAACACATTTCACTGTATATGCTCGTGACAAAAAACGCAAAGGAGTGCAGACTATATTATTATCTGTTTAGTGTTTACTCTACTATTTTGACAAAATGGCTGCTGTGAAAAAGGTTTATTAAACTGAACATCCACAACAAGTTGAAACTGGAATGTGTAAAAATATATATTTATAGTTATCGTTATGCCTGATTTATACTTATTAGAAAATACAGATCTATGACTATCCTTCTTGATGTGGACGGCCCTTGAAATGCTGAAAGAAAATCTAGAAACTTTGAAAGATATCCGCTTAAGAAAAACAGATACATGGACACTGACAAACATTTTCTCTTCCCATCTGGTTAACGATATAGAAGATCCGTGATATCCCAGAGGGAATGTTCTAGAGCCAGGAAACGCCATGAGAGCAGCACGAGGAAGTCACCACCACTTCAGCATCATGCACAACATGGCAGACAGAGCAACGTGCAGCATTTATTCAAACAGAACTTGACGCTTTATGGAAAATAAATGATTATAGATAAAGATAGACCTGGACTGTCATGACTTCCATGTGTCCTCCTGTTTTCAACCACAGCAGAATAACCACTTATATAAATCCTATACTTCATTGACCCCCAGGGGTCTATATTGGGTCTAACCTTTTCTCTAATTCTTAGCTGAAAACAGCCGATCTAGAAGCTCACGCCACACCGTGAGCTTGTACATGATCCATTCTCACATAATGTTCGCCTATTCTATTTTATTATGACATACCCAGAATAGGGATGCGAGGATTCATGTGATTAAAGATCTGGAACTTATTACCGTGTGAATGGTTTAAAGTCATTTTACATTTTGTATCCTCACAAACAAGACACAAAAATGGACAGAAACTCTTTCAAAATACACCCAATGTCCAAAAAAAGTATTTTATAGAATAAATCTTGTAATAATCAACAATGACAGACGATCAGTAAAAAGCAGTTACCAAAAACTGGCATTGATGATGGTAGCAGAGGTCATTTCACTTGTATTTGAACGATTAGAAAATGTATACATACATTCTGTGACAATTATCATCAATCGTAAGGATCCAGAGTTGCCTCTGCTTCAGGAGCGGTGAGAAAACAAAGAATGAATATCAGATGAACTTATTTATTTGGCAATAACGTTCCTTATGGCTGAAGATGATGCATACCAGAAACTAGGGATGCACAATTAATTGCACATTTATAGTATCTCAACGTCCACCAGGGGTCCAAATGGACCCTTATGGGTCTGTAACTCTGAGAGTTAAATACATACTGAGGATATTACAGTGTAGATTGGGGTCCCAGAGATAAAATAATAATTAAAAAAAAAATCTAATGGGGGACTGTGGCCTAATGCATATCAGCTGGTGGTCCTTCAACTGAAAAAGGTTGAGCATAATTACATACTATGAGTATATTATTAGTTTTCATATTGGCGACACTGATATATGCTGCAGTAGTTGATCATCATGAACACATATTGTATTCTCCGGTCAGTTTTAAAACAGCTGCATGTAAATGTATTGTTAACAAGATGGAAAAAATAAAATAAACCTGTGTCCCCAATCGTCCTCGACTGAAATCATAATGTCTAAGTATGTTCCACAGTAGTGACGGAGTCTTCCGACTGGTGTGTGAGTGTGTGTGTGTACGTTCGGGAGGAACAGGAACTTTTCTATTAGTCCTCGTCTTCGGAGTCGTCGCTGTCTTTCCGCGTGGGGAGTGTCGATCTGATTGAGGTCATGAGTTTGTCTTCGATCTGCTTCCTCGGGTTCTCCTCCAGGTCTGTTTTCACGGCTCCACTCTCCGATAACCTCCACTCCAACTCTGGATGCCACAGCCACACAACAGACAGAGAGCAACATGTAAAACCTCAGCATTAGGGCCGTCACAATCGTGATATTTTATTTGACGATTAATTAAGTCACACATAATTGTGTCACACAAATAATTGCGATTAGCGATTTAATTGTGTTTTTGATATTGAACATCGGAACATAAATACAAATCTATGTTAGAAATAATGACGGATATATGACATCTGTTAATTCTACCAGTCTTTATCCAGATGAATAGAAACAAATACTAACAATTATTTAGTCACTATAACTGTGACAGGCCTAGATACAAGGTTCTAGTAGGGGGGTCCCATACATACCTTCAACTTTGAGGTTCATACCACCGAAGACGAGAGGGCCGATAAACTGAGCCTTCATTTCTCCCTCAAAGTACACGAAGATAGTGGGCAGGTTCCGGTCGGGATAGTTGGGGATACAGGTGGTGGAGATGGACTTGACGAACTTGGTCTGGGGGAACTTCCTGGCCAGCATGCACAGGTGCTGGTTGATCAGCGTGCACAGAGGGATGCTGGGAGAACATGGTGGAGAGAACAGAGAATGAACCGGTTAGCAGCCTATTTTTTTCTGCATCTTAAACAAACTGCCAAAATACAAGACAAATGTTATGCACACCTGTTTGCTTATCTGTCTTGTTGGTCAAATAGACTTGTTTCACCAATGAGAAGTTTAAGCTGTGGACTCCAGCCATAGCAGATTGCTTGGCTGAGACTGTTTCATTAAACAGCCCCCATTCATTTCTTTAAAAAAAAAAAAAGATATCGGGGTCCACATGGGACTGCATGGCTCCAATGTGGATCTTGGATTTCATGTGACATCAGGCATCTATGACTTAAATAGTCTGTGACGTATCTATTTATGTATGATTCCAAAATTGGGCAATGTCTCAGCCCAATCAGAGTCCCATTGACTTTGATTATAAAATAGAAATAATATAAAGTGAAGGATTAAAAAATGTACCAACTGATGACACTGCACCAAGACAAATAACACAGCTATTCAGATCTCGGTCACAAAAGAGTAATAGAAAAGTAAAAAAGTAATGAAATAGATATATATCTTGAATTTGCTGCTATAATGATTACATGTTATTATAAGCATCCATGTCCGTAAGAACATGTGGAGGTTGTTTTTGTAGTGATACGTGAGGGGATATGAATTCTCTGCCTTTGACCCAGCAGTGTGCTGCTCCAAGTGAGCGCATGTTGGAGCAGTCTTATGGGTTAACCGACATGAACCCTAGCATTCCTATTCTGGGATAATATATAGGTGAACAATCTGTGGAAATAGGCAAACATTTGGTAAATTAGTATAGTGTATGACTCGGCAAAGGGATTTAACCCCAACCTCCCAAACTCAGGGGCCAGGCTGGACACTGAGCTGGTTCTAAGTGGTTAACAGGTATACAAAGGGCCCATCTACCGGCAGTTGGATGTCTTACCCCTGTTTGTAGAGATGCAGCACCACCCAGATACCCTCACCGGCCTTGTTGACTTCCTTGATGTAGTCCTGTCCAGAGATCTCCGTCACCTCCCCGAACACGTTCTTGATCTGCATCGCTTTCCACTCCGCAAGGCGCTTCTGTCTGAGATGGCAAAATAAGACCCAGAACATACAGACAATTATAAATCTTAAGGTAAATCTAAAGACACATTGTAAAGAATGAAAAATAAGTCTGCCATTATTATAAACCAGTAAGACTCCCTAATCGGGAGATAAGCGACCGTAGGTCACATGTATACAGAAGAGGGCTGTAACGGCGATTGGTTCCTAGTTGTGTGGGCAATGGATAGTTTTGTTTGGTGGTCTAAATGTGGGGTTAGCTGTGACATGGTGGCGTTTATGTGGGCAGAAAACGTGTAATGTGTAGCTGGGGGGCAAGCCCCCGAGTTACGGCATTTTATGTGAGCTGCAGTGGCAGGGGGTCCTCCACTGGGGGCGCCACCACTTTTGCATCCGTTCTGGAGCACCAGGAGTGGGTGGTCCCCGGGAATGCCCCGTGAGCAGCCCCGTTGGGGTGGTCATTTGGTAATTTGTCCACATGTGCTCATTTTTTACACTTGGGGGTCCCTGGAGCTCCGGGGGTCCTTGGAGGGTGTAGTTTGGCAGGTAAGGAGTGTGTGTGGAAAATGTGGCATGGATCGGGGCAATGGGTGCGGAGATATGAGCAGGGCAAAAGTGTGACGTGTGTGACGGAGTGACGGACGGACACCTGGAGCAGCTTTCTGTAGTAAGTGCGACCTACGGTCGCAAAAATGTTTACAACATAAAAAGAAAATACAAAACCCTCTGAAAAGGGGCTGGAATCACATCTAACTCTTATCTGCCTATTATCTGTCTGAAATTCTGGGTTTGTTACTAATTAACAAGCTGTGAGAATCAGTCCCTCCCTCCCCCGATCTTGCCCTGCCTAGAGCTCGTTTTTTTTTTAAGGCAGTTGGCAGACACCTCCACTTTCAGCAGAGGAATGTGAAAAAACATCTGCAGTGACAAATTTCACACAAATACCATTTGCTATGGTCATTTCAAAACCTTTTTTTTTGGCACAGAAACACAGGAAAAACAAATGTGATACTTTCAATTCAGCATATAACACTTCTAGAGAACTTCTGTGTGAGTTACAATTATAAACAATAGAATAATTTATATTATTTATGTTCCTTTCAATTGAAGGTTAATAAGTCCTGAACGGCTAGTGACCCATGTTTTGATTACAGTTAACCGTAATACATTTTTTTTTAAATCACTGCATTCTAATACAGTGAAACTGTACTGTCAAATACACATTTTTTTCTTACCCATAGATTGGATAGTGTGTCAAATTCCAGTGAGTCTTTAAATAAAACTTTAAATTAAATGAATAAATAATTAAAACCCAGCAGGTCTAACATGCAGGCTCTCTTTTTCAGCAGCATACTGCTTCCCATTTATATGCTTACACAGTTACCCAGTAAAACCATGGTGGGACTTTCTCCTCTTTACCTGTACATCTCAATGGCAGCCTCGTCCTCTTCTTCAAACTCGTCCTCGTTGTCGTCCAGCTCATCCAGTGTCATGCTTTCATACGTTTTCACTGGTTAATAACAAGGCAGGTAGAAGAGTCAATTAGACCATATACTGTAAATATACTGTATATACTGTATATATACTGCATATAACAGAATATTAGCTTTTAGTCAACTTGATATAACACTTTTCAGAATAACTGTTAGAAAGTGCTTGACAGCAGTGGTTCTCAAAGTAGTGTCTACCCGGGGAGCCCCAGGGGTCCTTGAGGGGGTTCCAGGGGGTCCCCAGCAACAGTAGTTAATGTAGCATTAAAAGAATTGTAACCATTTTAACACTATACACATCGGCTATTTGAAACTAGCCAAAGAGGAACCATTGCTCTAATGCAGTGGTTCTCAACCTTTTCAGGCTGTGACCCCCCAAAATAATCATATTTGAACTGGGAACTCCCCAAAATAATCATATTTGTACTGGGGACCCTCCAAAATAATCATATTTGAATTGGGGATCCACCAGTCTGAAAAGCACTTGGAATTGTAGGAGTTGAGGCATTACATTTAGTTCGACTCGGTTCCACTGATAAATATTGTGAAAATAGCCGATCTACAAGCTCACAGCGTCTTACGTTGCGAGGCATTGTGAGCTTGTAGATCAGCTATTTACATTTCTTTCCCCCTCTTTCTTATTATTTGACAATTTGGCCAATGTTTGTATAGTATAGTTTGTTGATTACTTTTGATGCAGTAATGGTCTTTTTTCATTTCTTATTTTAGGTATTACAAAGGTCTTAAAAGTCCTTAAATTGTCACTTAACTGTCATCTGGGGATCCCCCAAAAATCATGTGGGGACCACCTTGGGGGTCCCTCCCAACCTACACGTTGAGAACCAATGCTCTAATGCAAAAAAAACAACAAAAACAGCTGTCTTACCAACAGACTGCTGCCGAAGAGCCAGCTCCTCCTCTTCATCCTCTACATTGGGTTTTTCTTTGGGAGGAAGAATGCCTTTCTTCCTCAGAATATCATTCCACTCTGTGTCTTCATTTGGGTCCTGTGGAGGAAATACAAAAGACATTCATATAACTCCTCACAAAGTGAGAAAACACCCCCACCCTATCACTTTTATCACTAAATCAAAGGTTTCACAGGTTTGCCACATTAACATAGCTAGATTAGCTACAGGCTAAACAGAAGAATTCAATACCATAGCTGTACTTAGTCAAATAAATGACCCACATCTTATAGACACGCATGGTAAAAATGTATGTTTAAATGGACCCTTACAGGTCTGTAACCCTGAGACTGTACAAATAGAACCAAATGGACCCGTTACTTTCAAGAGTTAAAGAGGACTGAGGACTTTAAAGTGTAGATTGGAGTTGGAGATTGGAGAGTGAGTTGGGGTCCAAGAGATAAAAAGACAGACAGACAGATAAATACTATAGATACTACAGACAGATAAACATATATAGATAGACACACAGATACATACTATAGATACTGCAGACATATATAGATAGACACACAGATAAATACTATATATAGACAGATATATAGATAGACAGACAGACATACAAAAAACTATAGATACTACAAACAGATATATAGATAGACAGACAGATCCATTCGTGTTTAGCCACCCATGTGGCTAACTAAACAGCATAGGCTAGCATCATAGCCCTTCTTTAGTCGAATAAATGACACACATTAAAGACACGCATTGTGAAAGATTATGTCTCTAGGTAAACTAAAATGTCATGTAAATGATAATAAAGTAAAGGTTTCAAACCTGCATGGTGACACAACGGAGAGAGGAGAGTTCTGTCTGTGTGGAAATGAAAATCACACTGACTGACTGACTGTTGCCTCACACACGGAACCAGAAGGCTCGTCACCGGCGTTGCCAGGTTTCAAGAGAGAACAAGCAATCAGGTCTATGAAAACAATCCCAATAGAAGCGACCGTATGAGCACTAACCTAAATGCATTGGCTATTTGAAAATAGCCGATCTAGAAGCTCACAACGCGTCGCAACGCTCACATCGCATCTTGTAGACCTGCTATTTTCAAATAAGAAATATAGGAATTTCTATATAGGTTTTTCGAAACATTTGAACAACACAGATCGTGTACGGGGGTCCCTGCCTGACACAAAACATTTTCAGTTAGGGGGGACACTAGCTCCAATCGGAACCTCACCCTCCGCTGTATAGCTCCGAGATGAGGTTCCATATCGTTCTCTGCCGTTCGGCTGAAAAATGTCCGCACATTTGCCACTTTACATGTTTCTTACCCCTTTCTGAACATCGTATCCAAAAAGTAAAGGTATTCTGAAATGATCACAGATGTTTGAAATTTTAACTCACCATAAAATCTAACAAACGAGTTGAAAAAAGCACTTTATTCGCCTCTCTCCTCCGCCGGTTACATGTTTTTAAGACATTGCGCAAGAGTTGCGCCCATAGAGATAACATTACTGATTCCCCTACTGGTCAAATGTTGAATTGCATCTTCTAATGCATAATATTATTGAACCGGCTGAGGAGAGAGGCGAATAAAGTGCTTTTTTTTCAACTCGTTTGTTAGATTTTATGGTGAGTTAAAATTTCAAACATCTGTGATCATTTCAGAATACCTTTACTTTTTGGATACGATGTGCAGAAAGGGGTAAGAAACATGTAAAGTGGCAAATGTGCGGACATTTTTCAGCCGAACGGCAGAGAACGATATAGGACCTCATCTCGGAGCTACATAGCGGAGGGAGAGGTACTATATGGGGCTAGGGGGACACATACATATTATATTAAATAATTCGGGGGTCCATGAAATAAAAATGTTTGAGAACCACTGGTTTAAAAACACCATTAGGAAAAAATACCAAATAAGCACACAGCAACTACCATAGAGTTAAAAAATAAGGGCAACTACCAATATTTTACAAGCAGCTTTACAGAAAAAACAAGCCTAAAGTCGCTTATAAAAAGCGGACATGGCAACCCATCCCGTCACCTTAAACGCTCCGGAAGAAAACAACGCTGAAGGGATTCTAAAATAAGTATTGAACACTGTGGCGTGTTGAAATAAAACACACTACCGTGTGTATTTGTACGCACGACTCACGCGGTGATAAATGTCTGTCAGTTATTCTTACTTTTAGTTTTAATAATCCCCGTAATCGTCATTAAAAGCGGTGAAAAAGAACCAACTCTGAGGGGGACAATAATAATGGACGCACCCATATCCGTTTGGTCTCCAATATGTCCATATATGGAGTGGGAGCAGCGCAGCAGCAGCAGCGTTCCATTTGTGGCAGCGAGGCAACAGCTGTAGATACACTTCACACGCACACGCACACGCACACGCGCGCGCACACACACACACACACACACACACACACACACACACACACACACACACACACACACACACACCAAACGTGCGCCTGATCCCCCCTGTTTCAAACATTTTTGTTTTACTTTAAGGGTGAATGCCAGTGGTGGAAAAAGTACTCACATTTTTTACTTAAGTAAAAGTATCAACACTGCAATGTAGAAATACTATGTTAAGTAAAAGTCCGGAATTAAAAATGTACTAGAGTAAAATTACAAAAGTGTTGGTATCAAAATGTACTTAAAGTACCAAACGCAGCTGGGCTTGCAGGTGGTTTGACAGCCACAGCAAACCTACATACTGTGATGTCAGAAACCTTGTATCGCCATATTACAATATTTTTATGTTTTCTTTTTTGTAAATTAATACCCCACTTCGTCGTACAACAGTTTCGCACAAAAGTAGCGAAAATTTAAGATCTAGGCTACAAGTGTTGCATTTTGACAAATTTGAAAGGATTGGGGAGAACGTTTGAACAACATTGACATCTTGTGGTCATTCTGGCTAACTTCACCCTAGAGTGCTTCTCAAGGGCCCTTTTCACTGCTGCTGTTTTGACAGGTAATCGCAGCTGAAGGTTATTTGTTTCATTACATATACAGACCCATAACCAGTATAACATTACATACATATAGGCCCATTGCTAGTTGCTGTACTCTGTCGTCTACCCTGAGCCATCCGACTCTAGCAAAGTGAGCAGGGGTTAAATGAGTTGTAGATGTAAGGCCAAGGCCAAGAAGTACAGCCTTACCAGTTTATTTTGGGATGTCTGGAGCCTTGTTTTTAAGGCCTTTGTGGTGTTATGTTACCATGAGGTGCATGCATAAACGAAAATGTGTATTTGTACTTTACTTGAGTATTTCCAGTTTCCAATACTTTTACTTGTATTCCACTACATCTCAGAGGCAAATATTGTTACAATAGTTGTTAATAATTTTACTCCACTATTTGAAATCTTTATGCTAGTTACTTTGTAGATTTAGATTTTTACAAAACATACATTACCCATTTCGGCCATTTGAAAATAGCCTATCTACAAGCTCACAATGCCTTGCGATGTGAAAATATGTTTATACATTTGAAAACTTGAAATGGGACATTCTGCATAATGAGTACTTTTACTTTTGGTACTTTAAGTACATTTTGATGCCAATACTCTTGTACTTTTACTCAAGTACATTTTGAATTCCAGACTTTTACTTGTAAACGGAGTATTTCTATATTGCAGTATTGATACTTTTACTTAAGTAAAAAATGTGAGTACTTTTTCCACCACTGAATGAAACACACCCGCAATTAATGTGATTACTTTCAGCTGTGTTTACTTGTCAAAATGCTCAGGAAATCTTCCACAGGCACATGTCAACATCCACACCTAGCTGCCTGAACATACAAGTGGAGTGAATCTTTGTGTTGAAACTTGCACCACAGATCAGGTAAGAGAAGGTATTAATTTAATCAAATGTACAATTCTTCACTTGTTTACACAACATAGGCTTTAAGTCTTTTCAAACTGTGTGCTATGGGAAAACACATGTTAGATTAACCACTTGAAGCCTAGTGTTTCTCTTCTGGGGGCAAACATTCTGCAAAACTAGCAGATCTACAAGCTCACAATGCATTGTGTTGCAGCTTGTTGAACTGCTATTTTCAACAAAGAGGTTTGGTCCAGTGGTGGAAAAGGTACACATGTTTTACTTGGGTATCAATACTGCACTGCCAGTACTATACTAAATGTATAATAATATATAAAGTAATAGTATAAAACAAATTATTGAATAAAGTACATAAGTATTGGTATCAATCACCAAAAGTAGAAGGTAGTCATTATGCAGACTGTCTCATTTCACGCAAGTTTTCAAATGTAGGCTATGTATAAAAGTCACTTGAAAATTGCAGTTCTACAATCTCACGTCACATTGTGAGCTTGTAGATCTGCTATTTTCAAATGGCTTAAATGTGTCTATGGCTGAAGTGGTTAATGTATGTTTTGTAATACAAATCTACAAAGTAACTAGTAACAAAGTGTTCAAATTGTAGTGGAGTAAACCTACAATATTTGCCTCTGAGGTGTAGTGGAGTAGACCTAAAAGTATTTATTGGTATCAAAATGTACTAAGTAGAAAGTACTCATTAAGCAGTTTTCAAATGTATAAAACTCTTTTGAAAATGGCAGATCTACAAGCTCACATTGTGAGCTTGTAGATCTGCCATTTTCAAATGGTTGAAATATACATGGCTTAAGTGGTTAATGTATGTTTGTAATAACAATCTACATGGTAACGTTTTTCAAATGATTGTAGTGGAGTAAAAGTACAATATTTGCATTTGCCTCTGAGGTAGAGTAAACATACTGGAAATACTCAAAATTGTAAAGTAGTTACTTTACACCGCTGCCCATGTCAACTATATGTAAGGTTTGAACACTTAAACCTTATACTTAGTTGACAAGATTCCTAAGGGCTCTATACTAGGCCCCCTCCTCTTTTTGCTCTACATTAAACATTATTGCTGAAAATGTCCGCTCTACAAAAGCTCCCACAGTGTTGTGTAACGCTATGTGTTGTGAGGGGCAAACACTAGGGGCAAATGTATCTACAACTGAAGTCTGCTTAAGATTAATATCATAAATGCTTTGTCTTCTCTCTATCCAGATATGGCAACTGCCAGGTTTCTTCTTTCTGACGAGCACTTGCTCTGTGCGATATGTCTGGATGTGGTCACTGAGCCGGTCTCCACACCATGTGGACACAACTTCTGCAAGGCGTGTATTCAACACTACTGGGACACCAAGGACATTTACCAGTGTCCTCTGTGTAACGCAACATTCCCAACCAGACCTCGAATGCAAGTCAACACTGTCTTGTCAGAGTTGGCTATAGGACTTAAGAAGTGGGCTGAAGTTCGAGACCAATCTGCTGACGATGTTCTTTGTGACATCTGTTCTGTGAGGAAGGACATGGCTGTCGTGTCCTGTCTGGTATGCCTGACTTCTTTCTGTGAGACGCACCTGGAGCCACACCAGAGAGTTGCAGGCCTCAGGGGCCACACTTTAACTGCTCCTGTATCAGGTCTTGAAGACAGGTTGTGCAAGAACCATCACAGGCTCACTGACCTCTATTGTAAGACAGATCAGACTTGCATTTGTGTTGTTTGCATGAACACGCACCACAAAGATCACCATATTGTACAACTTGAGGAAGAATCTGAAACCAAACTTGCAGAAGTGCCTGAGATGATGGCCAAAGTCCAGAGTTACATGGACAAAGTCCAGAGCGTGATAAATGCACGGTCACTGATGATCGGCGAGATCAAACGCTTGACCAAGACCGCACGAGTCGTCAATGACCAGCTGAACCTCAACCAGCCAGAGGTTGAGGTTAAAACAGCAGAGCAACAAGCGGAGGGTTTCATTAAAGAACTGAAGGTGGCAATCGCTGACCTCAACAAGAAACGTGTTGAGTTGGAGCATCTCTCTCACTCTGACGATCACCACGGCCTTGTCCTGTTGCTGTCAAGCCTGCCCACTCTGCTAAACGAGTACCAGAAGAACACCATGGTTGACCTCAATCTGCCTGACACCACCTGTGTGATAAGATGTGCAGCTCTGCTGGCTAAGGAAATCAATCTGCAGAGGCTGAAGATCTGTGCAGTGGATGTGACCCTTGACCCAGACACCGCACACTGGAACCTCATCGTGTCCCCCGATGGGAAAGCAGTGATGCATGGAGCAACACCTCAGACTGTTCCTGATGCTAAAAAGAGATTTAAATATCATGCGGTGTTGTCAAAGGAAGGGTTCACATCAGGGAAGTTTTACTATGAAGTTCAGGTAAAGGGAAAGACTAGTTGGGCTGTAGGAGTGGCGAGGGTGTCCGTTAACAGAAAGAGACCTGTCAGCATGTCTGTTAGGACTGGCTGCTGGGTCATGGTGCTGGATGCCGGCCAATATCGCGCATATGGCCCAGTGTCGTCTGCGTTCAATCTGTTTGCAAAGGAGAAACCACAGGCTGTCGGAGTCTTTGTAGACTATGACGTGGGACAGGTCTCTTTTTATGATGTGGATGCAAACACCCACATCTACACTTTCTTTGGCCAGTGCTTTAGTGAGAGACTGCATCCATACCTGTGCACTCAATCTGATCGCTCTCCATCTGATCTCAAGCCTCTGACTATCACTCCTCTCAATGTGTGATGGTAGCTGCCGTGTCAAATATTGGTAATTGTTTTATGTTAATACATAGGCGTTATGATTTTAATTTATTGGGTTCTTTCCCTCGACAGTGTGAGAACTAGTGTTTACTCACTGGTCTTTAACAACATTGCACTCAAAATGTAACTGACATTCAGTTTTGAGTATATTGTGTTACTACTTTTAAGGCTTAGACTTTTAGATGTTAGTCCTTATACTGTCTTTTAACTTAATGGAGTTTTAAAATTGTCTTTGAATTGTATTTGTTTTGTTTTAATAAAGCCTATATTTTACAAGAACATGGATTTCTTTTTTTCCTTATTGAAACCACTACAGCTTACCGGGGAGGGGGTCTTATTTACCTATGACCTGCGACGCCTAACAGCAGAGGGCATCAAATTGAATTTTGTTAACATCTACTTGTAGCTACATAAGATTACATTATTTTTTGTATAGCTTCTCAGATCATTGCAGCGGTACGGTAACCTGATAAACATCACTATAAGAAATTGTTCATTCTAAATTGGATAGTCAGTCTAACCACAATGTTATACTTTGTTGTGCAATAATGGTGTGAGGAAAAATGGCAAAATAGCTGATCTACAAGCTCACAACATGTGATGTACAGTATTGTGTTTGTAGATCGGTTATGTTAACTTTTTAAAATCATAATCAAGGCAGACAACCCTCATGCACTATGGCAGTCAGTTAGTAGCAGCAAATGGACCAAAGTGTCTGCACCTAATATCGTCAGCATGTGACTGTATATTAGTACAGCTATACATGTTGGCAGTCAGTGTACAGTAGCTGTGACATGTCCAGGGGGGTGTGCTTGTACATCAGGCCATCTCACGCTACAGAAACAGCAGACAGGCTCCTGCCCCTATCGGCTACTTATGCAAGTGCATGTAAAAACTATTTGAATCAAATTTGATATACGTATATTCCTTGTAGTTTGCTGACAACTTGGTGATCACCCCACTTGTCACCTTTCTTCTCTCAACCATCCTTTGTCTTTTGAGGATAGCTAGTAACGGCTGGATAAAAGTGACGGACACATTTTGTTATCAAGTCATCTTCATAAATAGTCATTTATAAATACCAGCTCAGTGCAGTGGCCTTATGGAGTGTCTCCCTGAGACTGGGAGTAATACCAAAATCTATAAAAATTATACCTAATGCCTCCCTGCTTGGCACTCAGCATCAAGTGTTGGATTGGGGGTACGTCCCTGTGACATACTAGCGTCATGTCCAGGGGGTGTACTTGTACATCATAGAAGTTCGGGCCGCTATGCGGCCCGAACGTCTAGCGTGACGCGGCGTCCACTTGGCAGGGCCACATTACCGGCACCTCACAGTGTGAGAGAGAGTTTTGTGCTCCCCTAAATCCACGCCAGGCTATGAAAATACCCACTTGACAAACAGGTGACGTGCATGACCTCTGCAATGACCAAAACCCACTTTGTGATTACTCACACCTGGCATGGCAGACCTGTGAGCACGGACCTCTGACGTCACGCTCATGTCACACGACTCAGCCATAACCATATAAAGAGTGGAACTTACACACACGGGGACAGGAATGATGCAACGTACATACTGACACACAGATTCAAATTGTATTATAGATGCTGCCTCACACTAAGGAAACAGGAGATCCTGACCTATAGGCCACATGGCTAGGGAAGCATTGGTTCTCAAAGTGGGGGTTCCAGGGGGTCCCGAGCAAAAAAGTAGTTCATGTAGCATCACAATCATCTTCACCATGTTTGGAAACCTTTGAATAATTTAGACAGTTAAAGATCAATTTCCTGTTTCTACCTAAGAAATATTGCAGCTATAACAGGCCCACGTGAAACATTTGGGGCAGAGGTTCTGCTGTGTGTGCACAGTTTCATGTCGATCGGGCCAACAGTGCCAGAGATTAGCTGTCCATAGACGGACGAACACAGTCACACAGACGGACGGACAGACAGACGGGGTGCAAATATAGTCTCGGCCACGCCTTCGGCCTGGCGGAGACAAAAATAAAGTGGTCATTATGAAAAGTAAATAAGCATATGTGGACGAAAACAAACATGGCAGATTACAGAGAGGCGCCCATGGCCACTCAGCCAAAAACACTAAATTAATATTTTCACTTATCGCAGGAGGGTTAGGGTCGTTTACGTACTACTCTAATAAACTGTATAGAACCAGTTGTATTGGTGGGTAATTCATATTATAATTATATTATTGAATGCTTGATCAGGGCTGAAACCGTGCCCAAATTTGGAGTCACACATGAGCTTGAGAATGTGACATTGATGAGTGACGTCAACAGTGAATGATGACATCATCAATGATGTCGTCAGTTTCTCTCACCCCTGTGATGTCTCAGAGCAGTGCTTCTCAAACATATTCAGGGCAAGGACCCCCAAATTGACATCTATTTGGCCTCGGACCGGATATTTTGTGCCACGTTTACAAGAATTTCCCAAAACTTTCAAAAACAACAGATCTACAAGCTTACAACACATCACAACGCTACGCATTGTGCGATTGTGTGTAGATTGTGACATCAGTGCGTAACGTCACCAAGTGACATCATCAGGGCCTATGTACCTTGCTAAATAAAGTCCTAGCGATTATTGGTTGGTGGTCCCCATGTGTCCAGGAGAGGATGTCATGCACTCAACACAGGAACTAGAGCTCTATCCAGAGCACAGCGTCACTCAGCTGCTTTTTAAAGACGTGAGAAACGCAGCCGAACTGAGACGGAGTGCCGTGGAGGGTCACATCAAGTGTGCCCTGGTCAACCCAACAATGCTACTGAATCCTTTCCAAGTGCTGATAGCCGCAAACAAGGCCGTGCACTCGCAGAAAACTGGCAAGATGAAGACCAGAGGTTTGTATTCAGAGATCATCTTCAATCTGTCTCCAGGTAATAACATATCGGAAGCTTTCAAGAGGTTTGGCATCAGGGACAGCGATGACTCCGTGCACGTGACTGTGGTTCACTCCAAAGACGAGTCACGTGATCTTCTTCTCTCGGACATCGTGGCTAAAGTGGACGGACGACAGCTTCCTGTGGAACACGTCTCGATGCTGAGCGGCCTCGACGAGATCAAGAAGATGTACAAAGTCACCGCGCAGGAGGAGAGGTGTGGGTCTCTGTTGGATGCAGTCATCTGCAGGATGGCTACCAAAGACGCTCTGTAGCTTCACAAACTCAATTCCGGGGGCCACCAGTGGACAAACTTAACCTTTTACGGGTCTGTAACGCAAGAGATTGTACAATGGGTTATCTCTGTGGCCACAATAAAATCCATATGGATTGTAACATTAGAGTTGATCAACCAAAAAACAACTGAATGGAACAGAAATGAAAGTCATAAAAGAAAAGGATGTTGATAAGATTGGTAAATCTGGACCATTTTGAGTAATCATAATCTATTTCACACAATGACATGGCACTTGACAGATTATGAATATAGAATGTGTTGGTCACAATTGAAACCTTTAACCTTGGTTCCATCACATTACATTTGTAACCTGTACTGTACTCAATCAATTAATGCACATGTAGGGCTGCAACAGTTAATCAGACAAATCAATTTAATCGATTGTAAAAAAAAATGTACATAATTTGGGCAAAAATAGCCCAGTCACATTGTGCCGAGTAAAATAACGCTTAAATAATTAATCCATTCATATAAAAAAAATTGAACAAAATATTAAAAACCTGCGCTTCTCGAATATTCAATTACTACATGTATGAAAACATGTGTCGACTATGACGGTGATGGTGTCTAAAGATAGTGACATAGCGACCGTAAAAGACTACCAGAATCCACTAGATTCCCAAATCAACCTAAAAGAACTACAAGACAAAATAAAAACACTTAAAACCAAGAAGGCCTGTGGGGCAGACGGTATTCTAAATGAAATGATAAAATTCACCGACCTCAAATTCCAAATGGCCATACTAAAACTCCTAAATATAGTGCTCAGCTCTGGGATCTTCCCTAGCACATGGAATCAAGGGCTGATAACGCCACTCCACAAAAGTGGAGACAAATACGACCCAAATAACTACCGTGGGATCTGTGTAAACAGCAACCTCGGAAAGATCCTCTGCATGATCCTCAACCACAGAATCCTAAACTTCCTCACAGAAAGCAATGTCCTGAGCAAATCACAAATTGGCTTTCTACCAAAATATCGCACAACAGACCACATTTACACTCTAAACACCCTAATTGACAACCAAATAAACAAAAACAAAAGCAAATTATTCTCCTGCTTTGTCGACTTCAAAAAAGCATTCGATTCAATTTGGCATGAGGGTCTGATGTACAAACTATTGGAAAGTGGCATAGGGGGGAAAACCTATGACATCATAAAATCAATGTACACAAACAACAAATGCGCAGTTAAAATAGGCGAAAAGCACACAGACTTTTTCCCCCAAAGCCGAGGAGTTAGACAGGGATGCAGCCTGAGTCCAACACTCTTCAACATATATATCAACGAGTTAGCAAAAACGTTAGAACAGTCTACAGCTCCAGGCATCCCCTTGGCAAACACAGAAATCAAATGCTTACTTTTCGCAGATGACCTGCTGCTGCTGTCTCCAACCAAGGAAGGACTACAGCAGCAACTTGATCTCCTACACAAATTCTCGCAGACATGGGCCCTGACAGTGAACCTAACTAAGACTAAAATCATGATATTTCAAAAAAGATCCAGCCGCCAAAACCATCAATTTTTCCTAAATACGATCCCACTAGAACAAACAAAAAACTATACCTACCTTGGCCTAAACATCAGCAGCACAGGGAACTACAACCAAGCTGTAAAGGACCTGAGAGACAAGGCAAGAAGGGCATTCTATGCTATCAAAAGAAACATCAAAATAGACATCCCAATTAAAACCTGGCTTAAAATACTGGACTCTGTGATAGAACCAATTTCCCTCTATGGTTGTGAGATCTGGGGACCATTAGCAAACCATGACCTTGAAAAATGGGATAAACACCAAACCGAGACCCTACACACAGAATTCTGCAAATCCATTCTCCGTACCCAGCGAAAAACACCAAATAATGCATGCAGGGCAGAACTAGGACGATACCCACTCATAATCAAAATAAAAAAGAGAGCACTTAAGTTCTACAACCACCTAAAAGAAAGCGACCTAAATGCACTCCATAACAAAGCACTCACACACAGCGAAACTCTAGAGAGATGCCCCCTCAGCCAGCTGGCCATGGAACTCCGGGCACAAACACAAACAGAGTCACGAGATAGAAAACCCATCGGACCAAACAAAATTATAAAACAGCAAAAGGAAAACTACCTGACACATTGGAAAGAAGCAACACAAAAGCAGAGTAAACTAGAATGCTATCTGGCCCTAAACAGAGAATACGCAGTGGCAGAATACCTGAGCACCGTGACCGACCCAAAACAAAGAAAAATCTTAACTAGATACAGACTCAGTGAGCACAGTCTTGCGATCGAGAAAGGTCGTCACAGGCAGACCTGTATCCCGAGAGAAGACAGACTATGCACCCACTGCACACAAAAGGAAGTGGAAACCGAGCTACACTTCCTAACCGTCTGTCCATTGTACCAAGACATCAGAGACACATACTTCCCACAGATTACAACCACACACAGAGACTTTGAAAACATGACCAACGACAAAAAACTCCCATATCTGCTGGGCGAAGTACAACAATGTGCAAACACAGCAGCAAGATTCGTGAGTTGTTGTGATAGGAGAAGGATATCGAACGGAACACAACCACCCTAAAGACTAATCATTGTGTATATTCCTGCACTATACCTGCACCCAGTGATCTTGGTACATAGAAATTGATCTATTGAAGATTCTGACTTTCAAATGTACATTTTTTGTTTTGATTGTATTGCTGTATTGTTGTATTGTGCTTTTTGCTTTGGCAATGTAAACGTATGTTTTCTCATGCCAATAAAGCCCTTTGAATTGAATTGAATTGAAAATTGACATTGGTACCAGTGCTGGACAAATCAAATGACACCTTACTTTGTTTCTCTGCTACAGTATATGCTGTTTGATACTCAGCTTTTATTATCATATAATATTCTCCCTACTCAAAGAATTCATGGGATCAATCCACCCAGTCTTGGTTTAAACAACAAAGAAAAGACACAGACGGAGGGCAAAAATCTAAACAAAAAAACGTAATAAAACATTAAACAGAATAATCTCACAGATTTTAATGTTGGTGGGATAAAAACACCTCACTGATCCAAACGTCAAACCTTATTGGACAACAGCAGTCAGTCTGTACATCTAATCAGCGTGGTAATATAAAATATCAGGTGATATCGGCTTGGTGGTTGGTCGACAAGGGACAGGAACATGTACATTGGAGAGAAAGAGAAAAACAGGCACAGAAACCATGCTTCAGGAAAACTGTAAAACAAGCTTTTATAGAACTTAACATTCAGCAATACAGTACAAGAAAATATATAACCAGGTGTACATTTTCAGTGTATCACATTCAGGATCGTGTTCTTTGAAGTCCTTAGGCACAACTGAAATATTTGGCAGTAAATTAAAGGAATTAACTTAACCCCATTTAACTCAACTTTTCAAATAGATGCCCTAAAGATTATTGTACTAAAAACACTGTTGTATTGCTTCATCTCAATAAAAATAAACAAACGTAAGAAAAAGGTTTGTTCCCATTTTGTCAGAGCAATTATGAAAATTTTCAAACTCGTCTATAAATACGGAACAATCTTTCCTTCCCTTTACAATGGGTAGGCAGGAGTTTTCACGTGTCGCATCATAACATGTCTATCGCATTTAAAACAGTCTATTCATTAATGTCATCCGAGCCCCTTTCACACATCGCCCCCCCCCCCCCCATTACCACAAGTGTGCCGTGCTATACAGCAGTTATTCTCAACCTTTTTAATTTCAAGGGCCACCAGTTTGATTTGCATTAGGCCACGGACCCGTTGCTGTGCAGTACATACCGTATTGTAAGATTTGGTTTTGCATACTGTTCGCTTCAGGTACAGTTAAGGCACACAAACATAGAATTAGTCATCATGACACCTTCAGTCTGTCTTGGCAGCGATGACATTCTAATAGTCACTTCTGGGAAAATGTACCCATAGGTATGCACCAGGGGGTGACTGTACTGTACCATACTGTAATAGGCCTGCTACTGTGCAGGGCTGCAACAATTGATACTTTCCTTCGCGATTATCCTATCGATTCCTTTTTCGAAAAATTGAGAAGCACATTTTTGGAAAGGGATAACATTGATTTATATCAACAAGTCGACACGACACAAAATAATTCAAACTGATTACTTATTATCATCGACTAGTTCGATTAGTCTGAATAACCACTTAAGCCCTATTCCGTACCTCGCCGTACAATGGTATTACGCAAAGATTGCGCAAATATCCAATAAAATTCATTGTGAGCATGTAGATTTGCTGTTTTCGCTAGCTTTGAAAAAGTTTGGAATTTTCATTTTCCCCCCATTTCCCCCCCCCCCAAATATTTTTTAAAAATAATGGTGTAAAATTGATTAACTGTTGCATCTCTAGTACTGTACCATGCCCAGATAGTAGATGCAGTATGGGTACAGTACGGTATATCGTTGCTATAGGGCAGAACCCTCTTATCTCCAACGTTTTTTCGTAAATGAATGCCCTACTTGATCATACTACAGTGTCACACTAAAGAATCATTAAGTAGCAGATCTGCAAGCTCTTTTTTGTACATATGTATGAGTGAATGGCCTTTAGAAAGGGATCGGAGACCTGGTACTGTATATACGTAGGTAGTACAACGGTATCACTTGCCTTTGCGGCCAAGAACTGATTTTTAAGCTAACTTGAAAATCGGAATTTGAATTTGGCAGCAAGCGAAACCATCTTGTGATGGAGAATAAATTAAGTTTAAGAGTCAGTTAATATCACTCAGCTACGATATAAGACATTATGCTAAATCAGTAAGCTGCTCGTAAAGTTTATGAACCTGTAATCACACACTTGAATAGAAGCATACTGATTTTGCATCATGGTCCAGCAGCCTATACTGTATGTAGCCCTGCACCATTAATCACAAGAAAATAATATATCTGTAACTTCCATAAACAATACATTTAATAAAGAGGAAAGGTTTTACAGGCCTGCTTTGTGGTTCTGGGCAGAATCCTGGCCCACAAATCAAATTATGTCACAGCGAGAGAAAAGCGAGAGAAAATAATGATGTGTGTTCAAATTGACCAATACTTACACCCCCCCCTTCACGCTCTTCTGTGTATGAAAGATTGTCCCACCTATACCATCCAATCCAATATTTGGCCAAGAATTAATTAATATATTTTAGTATCGTGCAGCCCTACCTACAGTATGTTTGTGATTCATGTCGATGGCATTGATTACCATGCATGTTTTCTATGCATCAGCAGCTTCTGAGGCCATCTTGTTCCCACAATGCGAGACCATCAGTTGTCCTGGTATTTCGATCAGTCTTACAGTGAATGTCGCACCTGCGCCTTTTTACGTCAAGCCTGTGAGGTCTAAAGTGCTGCTGGCCTTTCATTGCTTAAAGCTCCTTTAGGGGCCATCTCCACAGAAAGTGGTTCTTTTTTCTTTTTAGCTGCCAGCGCTTTTCTGCCACGCATTTCTATGGTACAGACGTGCTGGAGTTCTCCTCTTCCTATAGTGCCGAGCATCGCATTTCAAGTGCTCTCTCCGTCCAGCATTTTTTGAGAGAGCTTTGAGAGTCCTTGAACCCATCAATGTGACCGTTGTATGCATATGGTTGGACAGACAGGTCACAGATCATTGAGCAGAGGCATGTCACTCAGTGCACGTGTAGCGCTCAGGACATGATGAACAAAGCGCCCGTCGCTCAAAACAATGCTTTCTGTGGACAGACACATCCCCTATTGCAGTGGTTCTTAAACTTTTTCGTGCCAAGGACCCCCAAATTGATATGTATTTGGCCGCGGACCTCCCCATCTGAAAATGTTTTGTGCCAGGGAACCCCAGAAGAGAAGATTTACGTAATTTCTTTTTTAGGTTTCCAAACTTTTTTTCTCCAAACATTTTTTTTTTCCAAACTTTTTGTTTCATCAAAAATAGCAGATGTACAAACTCGATCTGCTATCTTTGAATAGCCAAAGCATAAAATACGGATAAAGTGGTTAAAATGATTGTGACGCTATATTAACTAATTTTGCTGGGGACCCCCCTGGAACCTCCCCAAGGACCCCACTTTGTGAACCAATGCCCTATTGTGTACTATGGTCAGGTGTCAGTTAAAATATGGTGCTGATCCAAGTATGTCATGGTTAGGGATGGGACGATATGAAAATGACATGTCACGATTACTGTGGCAAAAAGTATTGCGATTAACGATATTATCGTGATAATCAAAATACGCTTAAAACTTAAAATGGCACTTTTGTTAAACCACCTGAACCCCCTGCATCCCTATTCTGGGGGGAAAGTTCTACAAGCTCACGACGTGTTGCGTTGCAACACGTCGTGAGCTTGTAGATCTGCTATTCTTGGCGAATCGATTTGTGTAGAGTGAAATAAGAGCGTACCAAATGTGCTCTGTATAGGTCAGTTTTATAAAGTATAGAGGGTTTAAGTGGTACTGAATTTGCAGCTCAACAAAAGCAAATTCATCCTAGTGTATGACGGAGGAGAATTTCACGATAAATTAAAATCTCTGCGATACGATTATTGTCAGCGTTTTTTTTATCATGAGTAACAATAATAATAATTATCGTCCCATCCCAAGCAATGGTCTTTGGAGACATCTTTGATTCAATAGTGAACGAGTCCTAGATTCCCATTCATCACCCACACATCTTTCCTATAATATCCAATCTAGGGGAATTGACAGTGGTCACATGGCCACTGGCAGGCACTTGAGCATGAACCTTCAACTCAACCATGCCCATGTGACCATGAAACCAAGGTGCTCATAGTCTATACATCCACTGGATTCTGTGTGCTACAGTATATATTGCTTTTTACACACCGCCACCCTCATTACAGATTATTATAATTTTTTTAAACGTTTTTCTTAAATTTTGGTTAATTTCTTACGACAACATAGTATGAAGAGCACATATAAAGTATCAACTTGTATCATTAAATGCAACAGGTTCATTTGAACTCTTGCTTCGCTCCATACTTAATAAAATAAATTGGCTGGTCTAGTAGAGCAGAAGTGTCAAGGAGGCGACAGGCTCAAGGCTCACTACAGCCATCTAGTCAAAATGTCTCTGATCAAGACATTGAACCCTTATTTAATGAACAGTAAGTCACTTTCAATAAGAGTGTTGGCAAAACGTCTAACGTTAGCACGTAGTCCACACCGGCTGGACGGAGTGTACAGCACTTCCTGGTCTGCATCTGCAGTGCGGCCAATCATACCGTAGCACAGCTACGATGGCTCGGTTGGCGTGTCACATCATACTTATTCAAACCCATTACTGATCGCAGATTTTCCTACTTCAAAAGTAAATTGGGCGTTTCATCGCTTCGCATTTGGGATCAGCTGGTCCGTTGTTGGAGCATCAGCAAACCGGCGCGTTGGTGGTACTGCTTCTCCTTGGCCTCGGCTATCTTGGCCGGCAGCTGCACGACCTTCTCGAAAAAGTTCACCAGCGCCTGTTCCGTCAACAGAGAGGCCAGTATCTGAGCGTAGCTGACTGTCCAATCGCTCTCTACGCCGCCGCTAGTACTGCCGGCGCTACCGGTGCTTTGACAACGCCGGACACTGTCGTCACACTCTCCCTCGGCGCCGAAGACCGCGTGGTCTTCTGCGAGCCCCCCGGTGGGCGTGAGGGCGGCCGCTTCCTGGCCGAGCCCTGCCTCTTCCTGTCCGCCGCCGCTGACCTCCGAACCCGCGGAGGAGCGGCCGCGGTGACCCGCCTCGCCGATCTGCAGCACCAGGCTGGTCACTGTGGCGATGGCCTGGAAGAGGTCGTTCTCCTCGGGGTGGCCGTGGAACATGTTGCACAGCGTCTTGCAGAACTGGATGAACTCGTACTGCGGGGGGGCGGGGGGGGGCAAAGAAATATACAATCCGGTCACTGGGACAGATTGAACAGACAATATACAAGATGTTTTTCATCAATTAAAACCAATTGTGTCTTCTCCTTAACACATTTTGGGAGGGAACCCCTTTTTGTTACAATACCTTTCAGGACAGGAAGCCCTTTTGGGGTTCCTGTTGCTACAGTATGTACAGTATTTAGCAACGTACATTTTTTGTAATTTTTGAAGTTTTTCAGAAAAAAGGTCAGGATATAGAAGGCGTTTTTAGAATCGGCCTCAGGTCTAAATGGGTTAAGGCACAAGATCTCTCTTAGACAACTCAGCGTTTGTACTAGTTATCTATCATATCGTTGCTGTCGGGCAGAAATCTCTTATCTCCATATTTTAACTTTTTATGTTTTTTTGTAAATGAATGCCCTAGTTTGTCATAATACCAGTGTCACACAAGAGTAGCAAAAACAGCAGATCTACAAGCTCAAAACGAATGTGAATCCTGAAAAGTCCGCTTTGGACACATTCACCCGACAGCAACGATATAGTGTATGATGAGGTGTTAGTAATGCATGTACCTGGTTCATGAGTGGTAGTGGCTTCTCCACGCCCTTCTCCTTCTCTTTGGCCAGGTCTCGTAACATCTGCTTCAGCTGCTGCTGGTAATCCTTCACCTCCCCGACAACACCTACGCAACACTTACATGTTAGCACTGCTGTACCACACAAATAAAGGCCTATAGGTCTACAAAGGCTTAGCCTTGCCTAGAGGGCTGTACAGACATACATACCCAGTGGCGGAAGAAGTATTCCCATTTGGGACTTAAGTAAAAGTAGCAATACCATAACGGTACATAGAACAGATTAGACACATACCCTTGGGTAGGTCTACGTAGAGGGGCCTGGTGGTGGACATTAGAGGGCCGTTCATTGATGCAGGGTCATCCTCAATTTCTGTCAGAGCTGCAAGGAAAAGGACACACACATATACAGTACTCCCCACTTTATATGAACGTATGCAGTAGTGAATGTGAATGAAAAGTAGAATATATGTCCCAATCGGGCGGGGAATATAGTTAAAATCATCATTGCCGATGGGCTGGACGAAGGGGGAGCGTTCATTTTGTTTCACTCTCAGTCTCAACTGAATAAAGAATGCTTTTACAGCCATGCCCTTTTACGCCACTGACCAGAAGGCACGCATGCCGCCCTTGTGAGGCGCGTCCTAGTGAGCGTACAGATAGACACACAAGTCAGTCAGACAACATAACTAACCCATGGCCGTTATGTTGATATGATTTCTTTACAATGTCGATGGATTAACCAATGAGGAAGAATGGAAAGTGAAACATTATGTTTTACCTGGTGGTATGTGTAGACGATACAGCAGCCTTATCTTCAGGTTCAGGTCTTCACAGTAACAAGTGTCTGACACAAGGAGAGAAAAAAAAGAGAGTAGTGTTGTGACGTTTGCGAGCGATTCGTTCAAAGTGATACGTTCCCTTTGGTGAACGGGAACGAACTCGGTCACTCCCTCAAAAGTAATCGTTCCTCGAGTCGTTCATTTTCCTCTGCGTGGAAAGCCAAAGATAACAGGGGGGCTGTGAGGCCTTGTTTGTTTGTTGGTAAATTTTAAACATGCTCTACAAAATCATAACTGGCTTTCATCCACTGTCTGAACCTGTATGTTCTCAATGTGGTATCATCTTGTCCTGCGATTCTCTCTTTTATTTATTTATGAATGTCCAAATATGTCAATTTTGACCATGACTGTGATCTTTTGACCCAAAAGTGAATTCATCCTTTTTGGGGGCAGCTTACTGACAAATCGCTCAGAGTTTCATGACATTTGGAACAGCCATTGATAAGTCATTTTGTTAACAGATGTACAGGACTGAGTCAGGTAACACCTGATTCATACTTGGTTGCACGCTGTTACGTACCAAAAATAGCAATTCTAGAAAGCTTACAGTGTGAGTGCTTGTAGATCGGCTATTATCGATCAGGCTTAACAGAGAGAAGTGGAAGCCCATGCACTTACATAAAAACAATCCCTCAACAACAAAGGAAACAAAAGAGTGATAATAAATCAAAGAACCTGTATGATGCCGTTTTGTACGCAAGAGATACACATTCCATAGAGAGTTCCCTGTGGGAACCTAGTGTCCAGTTTTATTTTCAGATTGCACTACTGTGGAGCAGAGCCATGTCACGTTCTCCTGAGCGCTGTGACTTATTGATTCTGGTCCCTAAAAGCTTCATGGGCATCAAGCCAGATAGACTGCATACACTACAGTATATGAAAGTGGAATGGGCAGGGAGCCAGTGAGTATCAATTAACACACTTTGCTTGTAACGAAACTTGGTTGCCTCAGTGCTTTGGTCTTGGGGAGTTGAAATGTTTTTAGATAAATACTATAGAAGTGTAGTGATATTTGATATCTGATATCACTACACTTGATGACAAAAATTGCGATTTGAAACTGCCACAGAAGAATGTGTTTGTTGTGAAAGGAAAATGTTTATTATGTTTACAGTTTATAAGAGTTTATACTTAATAAAAGGTAGGGCAAGTGATTTTCCTGTTAAAATACGTGTTAAAAAACGATATATTCTGATGGTAATAATTGCTATAGACTGTTTGTTCAGTATTAGGGGTCTCCCTGTCTCGCCAGCTCTTTAATAAACGGAAAATACATTTTCAGGTCGGGGTACCAATTTTATCCAATCAGGAGAGAGAACCTTCCCCATAAAATCATAATGTGTTTCTCTGTCCGTCCTTCTCTCTCCTCTCATTGCCTCCTCCTTGTCTCCTATCTCTAACCCAAACGTTTTAGCTCGAGACCCAAAAGAGACATTTGTCTCCTCGGGACACAAAGCCGATCTACAACCTACTTGTAGATCTGCTATTTTCACTACTTCTTAAAATTAGCAAAAGTATTTTTTTAAGGAAATTTCTTTGATTTAGATTTTTTATTGTTATATTTTGAAATATAAATATAAATGCTTTTGTTGTTGTAGGAAACGGAAAAAAAGGGATATTTACTCGCGACCCATAAACATGGTTCCTGACCCACTGCTCTGACCTACCCAGCCACCCAGCAAACTCCCTGAAGGTGACGAGGCTGTCCTTGTCCTGGTCCAGCAGCGTGAAGGCCCTGTTGGCCACCGTGTCCGTGTGGTGGCTCCCACACAGCCAGGGGGCCAGCAGCACGTACAGGCTCTTGAACTGGGCCCGGTCCACGCGGTACTGCTCCACGTAAGGCCGGCCTGAGTCGTGGTGCTGCAGGGCCTTCGAGGTGCTCCCGTCGCCCCAGTACAGGTTGATGAAATGCTCTGTCTGGAGAGGAGAGGGAGAGGAGGTGGTGAAGAAGAGAGAGAAGTGAGGGAGAGAGAGTAACGGCAGGTTCACGGCACGCTGGACACAGAAGTGCTACAAATTGATTTGATTGATTGATGTTTGTCATGGAAAAAAACCTATCAATGTATTTGGACATACTGTATCTGTCAAAAGGATAAAACAAAAAGAGATGGGTAACAGAGACATGCAGAAAAATAAAATCATTCATAAATACATTGACACAATCAAATTCATACCAGCAGCATCGCATTTCACACCTCATTTCTTGTGTTGGGGTGTGAAGCTCAAACAGCTTCCCAACATTTATCTTTAAGGGGGTTGTATTCGTGAAACATGCTCTGACTGTTGTACAATTGCCTGCATTTCTCCACTTCAGTGCAGGTTAAATGTATTCCTAGTGCTCTCTATATAATATGTATGTTCTATTGTACTGATACAGCCTGAAGATGGTGCTGTTTGCTTGTTTATGTTTGGTCAATACAAGATTATCTTTGCCTGTGTGTCTGACAACAACATTATGTTGTGACTTCCTGGTTATTACTGAATGAGAAACCTTCATAGCCCTAACATGTTTGTTTATCCAATTCTGATGCATTTTTAATCTGACATATTGTCAGCAACGCTGCGCTCTGAAAAAAGTAGATAGAAGGTGAAACCACTGCTGTATATCTTCAGAGCTACACACACAGTGTTCACGGCCCAATCTGCTAAGATGGGCCCCAAAAGGAAAGTGGCTGGCATGCCCTGCGCTTCGTGTTGAAAATAGATGATGAGCTTGTAGATCGGCTATTGACTTATTGAAACATCTTGTATGGGGTTCCCTGGCACTTGATAAAATCATTTCACATGGGGGTTAATGTGTGGGTCCTTGACATGAAAAAGTTGGAGAACGGGTTTGGTTCTCAGACTAGACTACTGTAAGCTGTAAGCATACAAAGACAACAGTACCTTGAAGAGGTCAAAGACATCAGCCAGGTCCTCTGGAGAGATGGACACATCAGGGGTCACCACCCTCAGCTAGGAAAGGAAAGGGAGAGAGAGATCCGGTTTGTTTGTAGAAAAAACGAACCACTTTAACTTTGATAACATAACTTCCCTTATGTTTCAGCCAAGTTGTTTGAACTGGATGTCGCTAACATTAAGAAAGGGCACATGTTCAGTGATGGATACATAGAGGGGGGGGGAGAGAGAGAGAGAGAGAAAAGAGAGAGAGAGAGAGAGAGAGAGAGAGAGAGAGAGAGAGAGAGAGAGAGAGAGAGAGAGAGAGAGAGAGAGAGAGAGAGAGAGACTCACCGCGTTCTCTTTGGTGGTGTCTTCATGTGATTGAAGCACCTGGATTCTATGTCTGCATCTCAGCCTCTCCACCTGCCTCACCGTCAAGTCTCCAAATTTCTGTAAGCAAGAGAACAACAGTAAATATCTGCACTTGAACAAACAGATGTGTGTGTGTGTGCACATGCACTGTCAATCAATCAATCTTGATTCATATAACGATCATCAACTTCATTATATGAAGTTGATGTAGTCTAGTACTATATTATAGTACTTTTCATACATAATGATGCAGCTCAAGATGCTGCACAGTACAGTAAAAGTGTGCTGACATCCCGTTTGATGTGGGAAACATTTCATCCATCATGGAGTGTACTGCTGCGTTTCATCACACGTACATTCCATTTCTCCTCTCCCCTACCTTGCTCTCCTCATTGAACCGTCTGTTTTTTTTACACACACACACACACACACACACACACACACACACACACACACACACACACACACACACCTTACCTCATATGAGTCATTGATGAGCTCAGTGATATTTGTGTGTCCTGCAGGGGGGGCACTGGTGGGGGTTTCCTCCAGAGCAGGCTGAGGGGAGAGGGGAGGAGACGAAGAAGCAGAGGGGGGCGACTCCTCTTCACTCCTCACCTGGTCTAGAAAACTACAAAACAGATCACATGACAGTAAGATTAGAAAACTACAAAACAGAGTGCAGAACATGAATATTAGGGGACTACATCACTGGCATTCTTTCACACTAAGGGGCGGTGTCCACATAGAACACCCTTTGAGTTGGCAGTGCCAGTCTTCCATGTATTTATATGGTAAAGACACACTGGCGCTGACCATTGTGCTTCAGACAGATGGTTCTTTGATCTCGCGAGGCCATGTGTGTTACAGGGGCCAAGGGCCACACCAGAACTCTAGATTATTATGACTTTCTTTTTTAATTTGAACATTACTTTTCACATTCAAACGTTATTATTATTTTGACTATAATACGTTAGAATATAGAACATTCGTTGCCAGCCCTACACAACACTACACATAAACAATATCACCTGGTAAGAATCATGAGGGCTTGTCCGTCATCGGCGCTGGCGCACAGCTCCTCCGTGTTTGCGTCCAGCACGGCGAGGCCCAGCTGGAAGATGGCCTTGATGCCGTGGAGGAAGAAGCAGTCGACCACGCACACGGCGCTCCGGAAGGGCATCACGCTGAGGAAGAGGGTGAGGAACCAGGAGAGGGAGACGGACGACAGAGGGGACAGGTCGGGAATGCTCTCGGCCAGCACCGGCAGCCGCTCGCGGATGAGCTCCTCGAACACCGACTGGTCCACCTGGGCGCCTGGAAAGACACAACATAATGTGGCTGTCGGGTGGAAACCTTGTATGTCTAAAACACGTTCATTTTCAGAAAAAAAGAACCCGTGTTCTAATGGACCCAATGTAAATTTGTTATTATTTAGTCACAGGCTCTTGTTAATATTTTTTATTAGTTCAATGTTTATAAAACCCACAGACAGACAATCACTTTCTTGTAGATCAGCTATTTTCACTACCTCTGTGCAACGCGGTCTTACTTTTGTGCAACATTGTCATAAGACAAAGCATAAAATTGGGCATGCATTAATGGAAAAAACATAAAAAGATGAAACATGAAGATAAAAGGTTTTAGTCCAACAGCAACGACATGACATAGGACATAAGATAGACACATGACGCAAGACTTAACCACATTAACCCTGGCATCTCTATTGTGGCCATGTCATTATAGGCTAAATTTAGGCCTCTATGAGTAATGAGTATGATAATCAGCCGTACGCCAGTGTTGCTTGACAAAAATAGCCGATCTAAAAAACTATGTCTTCTACCAAGTAGAAACCAGGCTGAAGTGTTGAAGTTGGCATGCTATTTATATGTGAATAACTATCCATGTATGTACGTATTAGTATGCTGTGCTTTACGTGACAAACCCAACATTAAATGCAGTTTCATACGCATGTGTTGGCGGTGTTGCCAGACAAAAATAAAATTAGATCAGAAAAATATGTCAAACCTGTCTTTTACCTGTCGAATTGAATCATCTTGATAGATCAGACACATTCATCATAGTGATTCAACAGAAGACGGCTCGAGAAATGTTAAACCATTCAATGGCTAAAAACGTATTTCTCTATTCTTGGCAGCACTACAGAGCAACAATCTACCCACAAAAATAAATCAGATTGCTTCGGAAAGTCATTTTAGAGTGGTCTAAAAAACTTTAGTGTCCAAGTACTGCAGTATGTCACCTTCACGTTTTAATAAGCTTTTATATAACGCCAAAAAGCCATTTTGCTCCTTGTATTTACATAGATTTATATATATGGTTTGTATTCTGCTTTTCCCATTTAGTTTTGTTGTTGGAACACAACGGTTATAAGTCTTTTGTTTTGTTTTCTTGTTTTCTTGTGGGGTTGCTTTTTATTATCCTTGATGATTTTTAACATATGCAAACAACTGCAGTGCAGTGTTATATCTGATTTAACAGTCAAATAAACCATTTATTCATTCATTCCTAACACACACACACACACACACACACACACACACACACACACACACACACACACACACACACACACACACACACACACACACACACACACACACACACACACACACACACACACACACACACACACACACACACACACAGGACACAAGCCACTGCCATTTCAAAGCTACATGTATAAAGACACACACACAACAAAACATCCGCTTTCCAACAGACATTGACAGACAAAGGAAGAGGACATTGTTTCAAATAGACCTTTGCGTGCTGTAAATAAACGGCTGCACAAAGCACAGGAAATCAGCCATGTGGCTTAGCGGTGGTTGACAAGCCTCAGGGGCTGTTTGTCGAAGCCGCTGCAATGCTTAAATTTATACTCTGTTGTTGTAGGGCTGGGCAATTAACTGAAAATATATTGAAAACAATACTTATTTTATTTATTTATGTATTTTGATTTCTTATATATCAATGAATTGACACAAAACTAATTTTAAATATTTCTTATAATCAACTTAATCGTTCTTCAGAGATTCAGTAATTCCTCAAGAAAATTGTTTCATCAAAACATTCAACGCAATAAACGAGTGGAGCATTTAACCAGTGTGCGGACCTTATTCATTTTTATTTTCCGTTTGTCCTGCACCTGGACAGTGGAAACTGAACTGGTTGTGCTTGCACTATCTTCCTTATGAAAGTTGTCTGGTGCACCTTTTAATTTAGATACTCTGTTGTGCGAGGGTGTCGCTTGCCAAAAATAACAGATCTACAAGCTAACAAGCGACAACAAGCATGAACTAGGCCACTGGTTCTCAATGTGGGGTTTGGGGACCCCCCCAGGGTCGAAGTGTCCCTGAGCAAGACACTTGACTCCTAACTGCTCTGCTGGTGCTGCCCCTGTAGTGACCACTGCTCCTGATATAGGATGGCTTAAATGCAGAGGACACAATTCACACTGGCCACAGTTACATGGACAGTTGTATTCGGAATGAATACACTTCTATTCGGAATGGATGAATTCATTCCGAATAGATTTGCTCATGTAAACACCCCAATTGGAATAGAATATTCCATTCCAGTCTGACCCGAATGCATTTTCATTCGGAATAGGAGGGGTGGTATAGACCGTTTGAATCGGGTTAAATCAATCGGAATTGACCATGTAAACACTTTATTCCAAACGCTCCTGTCCGTTTGGAATACATGCATTCCTTTGCGCATGTCTGTGCTTAGTAGGGCTGTCAGAATTGTCCAAAAATGACCTATCAAATCTCTAATTCAGCCACGGTTGGTGCTGAGAAGCGCTCGCTCCTGCGGGATAAAATTAATGATTCTAATAGCGTCATTTAATAAGCCTGTAATGGTTAAGCCCAGACTTGTCCAGGAGAACGGACGCTCTGAGGATTGCTGGGATCTTTTTCTAAACAGGTATTTTAGTCCTCAGTTTTTAAAAAGAATCCCTGGCCACATGACCAAGATTTTTTTTTAAAATCCCTATCCACACGTAAACGCAGAAACGCATTGATCATAGACTGTAGTGTTGCGCTCTCTCTCTCTCTCTCTCTCTCCATTTATTATTATAATGACCATGTGCGAATGCGCGATGACATCATCGTACGGTACCTACATGAGAAATGTGACAAATACTATAGGCTAGCCTACGTTTTACCGTGTCTGGTACCAATACAAAAAAAGAAACTGGTCTGAACTTGTAGATCTGCTACTTTTGCATTAAAACGGCGATGACAAAGGAACACAGGCTTGCACCGCATACAACGCTGCCTGGCCAGGAGTCGGTGCGTTGCTTACCGGCCTGCCTACGACCGATAGACCTCCGCCGCCACGGAGGCACAAGGGGGCTATTGCCTCCTCCCATGCCCACCAGGGGAAGCTCTGCTCCGGGTAGTGGCCCCTGGTCCATGCCCGGGCGTAGGCGGGAACCACTTTGCGCATGTCAAAAGTTATATTCTGAATGAATGCTTTGGTCGTGTAAACGAGGAATACTTTTATTCAGGTCCCATGTAAACAGGTGAGTGGATCAGATTCCTCTATTCAGAATGAGTTAATTCGGAATGAATTCATTCTGAATGAATACATGAGTGTCCATGTAACTGTGGCCACTGTATGTGCAAATATACAATGACAAATACCCCAAAGGAGTGGGGACCAAATTATAATTATTATTGCATTAGGAAGCTGCTTGGAGCGCTGGCCCTCACCTATGACCCGGCGGTTGAAGTAGTCGGGTAACATCCTCTCACACACAGCAACCAGCAGCCAGAAGGCCTCTTCCTCTTTAGCGTAGAGCAGCAGCACTGATGCTAGGATGTTCATAGACTGTAGGGAGAGAGAGATGGATAGATATAGATATAGATGTGTGTGTGTGTGTGTGTGTGTGTGTGTGTGTGTGTGTGTGTGTGTGTGTGTGTGTGTGTGTGAGAGTGTGAGTGAGTGAGTGAGTGAGTGAGTGAGTGAGTGAGTGAGTGAGTGAGTGAGTGAGTGAGTGAGTGAGTGAGTGAGAGAGAGAGAGAGACAGACAGACAGACAGACAGACAGACAGACAGACAGACAGGGAATGAGAGAGAGACAGGCGCCGATGCCAAGATATTCACAGAAATAGTTGCCCGGGAAAGGGTAGTCTGGAGCTCTCTGCTGGAACCGTTGCCCCCGCTTGGGATAAGCCGTTATAGACGGCTGGATGGACTAATGGATGTATTTTACAGTGTAAATTGGGGTCCCAGAGAAAATGGAATCAAATGGGGGTGCATGGTCTAATGCATATGAAACTGGGGGGTCCTTGAAATTAAAAAGGTTGAGATTCACTGCTATAAAAAGGTGGATTAGAACCAAAGATGACAAGAGAGAAACTGCACTGGTTTTAGGTTATCAGTCCCACAGCCAACTAGAATAAGTCAAGATCAAACATGCCCACAGAAATCACCCAGGTAAAGGTGGATCTTCTTACCTTAGCAGCAAAGATAAATGAAGCTAAGGATCTTATGGGTGGCCAGAATGAGAAATAGAATGCTGTTTGCTGACTGAGCAGGGGTCTTTTCTTAACGTGATTCTGACCAAATAAATTATGTATTGATTTATCAAAAACACATACCATTTCCAGCTCAATCAAGTCAATAAAAATAAAATGAATCAAAACAAAAACAAAACAATCAGTATGAAAAGAACAACCAACACATTCCGTCCCCCATACTCTTGCTATGCCAGTCCTATCCTATATCCATCTATCTTATGATTCTATGTATTTTGACAGCATTCCTATAAATCAGGCATAAGGGTGAAGGGAAATACAAGGGGAACAAGGAGAATACAGAGAGAAAAAACAGAGCGAGTGAGAATGAATAGACTTGGGAGAAATGAACAATACACAAAGTAATAATACTCATAAAACATGACTGACATGTTCATAGACTAGAAAGAATGAGAAAGCCAGCAGGAACACACAGGGTGAACGGTGGAGAAGAAAGAGAGAGGGAGAAAAACAAAGAAGAAATATGGGAGAAAGACAGATAATCTAAATGAATGAGAGAAGGAGTGAAAAGGTGACAGCATGGAGGACTGAAAGAGAAAGAGAATGTAAACAAATGTGAGCGCCACACACGTCCAGAACCCTCATAAATCATGAATACGCTGACATGTCAGCACCGTTGGTACCATACACATTTCTGAAACACTAGTCCAAAATGGCTGTCCCACTAGAGATATGACTTCTAAAGAAAACATTTAGAAAAGTTATCTCTCTGGAGAGCACAGCAGCCATTTTAAAGAATTTAAAGAATTTCTGTACTTTATTTTTCATTCATCTATTATGGAGTCGACATTAACCGATGTGGTTGAAATTTACAAGAATTGGGGTTGAAACTAGCACCCCCAATCCTGCTAGCCTGGCATGGCCAGACTAATATCACTGCGAAGATATTAGTCTGGAATCTCTGTATGGAACCTGCATTTCCAAGGGGCGGATAAAATAAATCTATTCTTTGCAGCTAATGTCCTAGTTCTACAAGCATTGTTGTTGTGAAGCAATTTGTACTAACATGAGTGTTTAAAAAGTTGGCTATTGGCATACATAAAATCAAAGCAGCGGTAAAGTCAAAGCCGGAGAGTAGACAGTGAGTGAATATGGGAGACTGGCAACAGATATAGGCTAAATACTGTATGCTTCCATTTACAAACATAAACGGTTTTCCGTAGCTTTTAAAATATATTCATATAAGACACAGCATTGTAAATGTATTGTCTAACAAATATTCCTATTCAAATCTGCTTAATTCTTTTTTTAAAATGCTTTATTTCAACTTTGAAATTGCAGTATAAATCAAGGGTATCGCCACAAAAATGGGGTCCTGATATGAAAAAAGTTTGAAACCCCCTAGTTTAACGAATTCATCCCTGTATGTTGCATACCTGGCAGTAGCCGATCTTGGGGTTGCGGTGGGCGTAGGCCGTGAGGACGCGTCGCAGGGCAGCGATGCCTGTGGGGTTCTGGAACGCCGGGTGGTCCGGTAAGGAGCGGTGCAGGTCTCTCTCGATCTCCTCTGTAGCCAGGCTGGTGTGGCCCATAGACTTCTGGACCAGGTCTGTGTAGTAGTCCCTGTGGGATCCCAGGTCCGAGCACGCATCTATAGGATAGAGATTTGACAACTTGGGTTTAGTGGGCATGTTTAATCTAGAGCCAGACCACACCATTATTTCACTTTTTGACAACATCTGTATCAGCAGTTATGCAGCTGATGAGTCCCGAATTATGACCAATTTCAACTGACGTCCCTGGCTTAGGTGACTCACAAAATGTGATTTTTTTTTAACATTTTAGATTTTTTTAAAAGATTAATTTCTTTGCCTTTTTCTGCCTTTATTGATAGGAACAGTAGACTGACAGGAAATGGGGAGAGGGATGGGGGGTGACACGCAGCAAAGGTCGTCGGGATCGGGAGTCGAACCCGCGACACGCTGTCATACACTGGATAACCAGCCTAGGTGCCCAGACAGTTACGCCAACCGTCCGGACCCACATTTTTGAACATTTAATGATCAAAAATAGCCGATCTATAAGCTCACAACGCGTCAGCTATTTACGGTATTTTTGCACAACACTATTGTACGACAACATATAAAATAAAGCTTAGATACAGCTTTAGTCGATCAAACTAATCAATTTAGTCGATTATAAAAAAATCACACCCAGTGTGAAGTGGGCGGTGTGTGGTCATCACAACATGACTCACTTTAAGAAAAGGATGAATGACTTTTTTTAAAGTCCATACTGCTATTCATAGGGCTGCACATGTGTCATGTGTTTCGCTAGCCAATCACAGTCCTGAATTTGCAAAGTCAGCCAATCACATTACAGTTAGTGGTGATGACACTAGCTGTAATGTGATTGGCTGACTTTGCAAAAGTATCGATTTGCATTAACAATGGAAGGGTTAGGGGGTATAGACATTTTTTGGTCGGTGTCCAAAACTCACTTATAGGGGGTGGCTACACCTCCCCAAAAACATTGGAATTTTTATTGTTTCTTGGAATTTGTTGATATAGAAAAAATGTAACAAAAACATTTAGAAAAACATGCTTCTTGATTATCTGATTAATCGAAAAAGTAATCAATAGAATAATCGCTGAGAAAAGAATCGATAGTTGCAGGCTAGCCCTACTCTCTTCTTGCCCCCCACCCCCCCTCCCCTCCAGAGCATGCACTCAGCTCTCCACTCCGCTGGCTTGCATTCCGACATAGTGATGAGATCATAGTCTATTTGTGCGCGATCTAAATCCTGCCACTCTGGTTTTTACATTACATCAACATTCCACTTCACCGAAATAGTGGTGCAGGAAATAAGCAAGAGGCTGGTGAGTGAATTAAAGGCCTTGCGAGCAACGGCGCAGTAATTAACCCATCCATCACTGCCACGCTCAGGGACGGCTTGTGGGTACGTGAGTTTTAGTGGTTGTGACAGATTTAGACGGTGAGAAAGAACGAGTAAAAGAACGAAAAGAAAGAAATAAACACCTGACCTAGTATATCCCGGCACTAGTTTGTTAGTCAGGACACTGACGCAGGCTTGAATAGGTGACGTGCGTTGTGCAGGTGACTGCGGTCAAAGTCACGGATGTCAAAATACCGAAGACATGCGTAAGACAACCGTGTGGTTATGCAGTACATAAGAAATTCATCTACTTTTTCAACATTTATGCTTTTTAAAATTCATGGCAGTGCCACGGAGAGAGAGACAGAAAAGGCAGGAGAGAGAGAGGGGATGACATGCCAGCTGCGGGAATGACTATAGCCTTATCTATGCGATAAGAACTCTTACCAGGTGAGCCACCAAATTAAGAACTCAAATGTTTTATTTATTTCATGCTCGCTTGGAGGGGCCTAGGCAGGGGTGTATCGGTGTTTTTTCTTTTTTTTTTAAGTAATCTAATGACGTCACACGCACGGTGTGCGCGCATTTTATTTTACCTTAAAGTAGGTAACATGTTTGTATAGGAAATGTTTTTTAGCTTAGTTTTAGTCTTTTTAAACTAATACAAATTCAAGGAATGCCATGAATTATAGAGCTGAAACTAAAAGTTTGCTTTGAACGAGTATCTTTCTCGGCGGTGGCTGAGGCATTTCTGCGTGCAGATAGGATACTGGCAGCAGCGGCTACTGAAGCCAAGATGCTGTGGTGCTTACCGTGTAGCCTATAGAATAGATGCAAGGAGTGAGGAAACATTTTCACACTCACTTGTAAACCTGTTATGCAAAGTAGCCATTTGGGTACTTGGCTCGTGAATCTAGGAGGGAGCGCGTTCCAGCATGCACGTGCGTGCACTGTACCGTGCCGTACCTTGCGGGTGAAAATTTTAGCGGCCACACGCTGTGGTACTCCGTGTGGCCCCCATGACACCACTGGGCCTAAGCGGCCTCTTCTTTTGTTGACTGATGCCTCGGTGGGGTGGGTCCTGGCAGTTTGACTCTATGCCTCAGGTAGTGGGCCTTGGCAGTAGGACTCTGCTCCACAGCGGGCAGAGAGACACTGAAGCAGTCGGGAAGTGAAACCCAGCAGTGAAGCAGAACACCGAATAACATGTGTTTGCAAAGTATCATTCTGACGTACAGAGGAAATGTCGGCTGGATGCACAGCAGAGGATATGTCATGCATGACATGCTCTGCCGCTTTAGTTTAAAGTACCTCAGAGCAATACACACACACACACACACACAAACGCACGCATCAGCAGCGGTGAGCGGATTGCCGCAGTATGGAATTCCGCTAAATGGGCATGTCCGAGGTATGAGTGACACCCTCGTAAATAAGCACGCTGCGGTCTGGCGTGGACTCCGCTATTCTGGGCGGCTCAAGCCAGAAGCCGAGCTCGGTACAAGAGCCCACGGGCAGGAAGGAGAAGTACAGACACTCGGTGCTCGTCTCTGGCAAGCTTGTTTGTGAATCTACACGTTTTAGGTAATGAATAGTAAACGTAATAGTAATAAATGTAGTTACTCAATCTTTATTCATTTCACAGCTACAACTGCTAGTAGCAGTCCGATTTGGGTGTACTCTACGTCTAGTCCGCACCTATTTCAGACCACAGTGTGCTTCTGGTTGGCTGTTGCTCTGTCTCACGTCACTGCGGCAGCGGAAAAAAGTTGAACTTTTCTCAAGCGTTTCCGCTTTTAGCTGGCTCCATCTCCTGCCGCAGCAGGGAAAGCAGCAGTGACAATGCATGTAACCTCACCACTTTCTCAGAACACGGAATACTGCTGCTGATGTGTGAATTCAGTGTCACAGAGAGCACCCCACACAAACGCAAATACAGTACACACACTCACCAGACAACGTCATCCAGAGCTCCCCCCGTAGCGACTCGGGAATCCCTGTGGCCACCAGCTTCTGGATCTTCTCCGTGCGGAACATGTGGACCCCTCGACCAAACTCTAAGAAATGATCGTCCCATAGCCTCTCCTTCACCTGGTCCAGGCTCTGCAGGTCACACAAACACACACACACGCACACACGCACACCTCAAGCCATGAAATGTGACTGACAACTGAACGCTGTTACTTTTCAGAAAATGGAAAAAAGGAATCGGTGTTCCAATGGACACGATATAGTTATTATTTAGTCACAAATTCATAGAAACCCCCAGATACACTTAAACACTTTTTTTGTCGGATAGGCTATTTTCCCCACTTTTGTATGACAAAGGGCTTTCATTTATGGAAAAGACAAAAGATTTAATATGGCCAAGACTTGTGCTCAACAGCGACTATATACTGTATATCGTTGCTGTCGGACAGAAACATCTTATCTCCATATTTTAACTTTTTATGTTTTTTCGTAAATTAATGCACTACTTGATCACACTACAGCGTCACACAAACGCACAAATGCAAGATTGAAACGCGCAGCAAAGCGAGCTTGTCGATCTGCTATTTTTGAATTTGAATCCTGAAAAGTAACTGTTTTGGACATACAGTATGAGGTTTCCACCCGATAGATGATATTCATGCGCACACATACGCAAAATTACACCTACCCACACACTAAAATCCTCAGTCTGTATGATTGTATCTCAGATTCTTATGGGTCCGTTTGGTTAGATGTTGTACACTCTCAAAGTTAAATGAACACTGAGGATTTGACTGCACATCTAATATTCCAGTATTACTGACACAGAAAGTGGCTTGTCAGCAGGTTAGAGCTGGCTGCAGTTGAAGGTCATGTCACTCAACACTATGAGTGTACCCAGAGATCAATGCAGAGATAAATAATGGATGCCACACACAACCCCACCCGCCCCTGCCGATCCTCCACCCAGTTTACTCCTTCAGTGCAGTCTTGGAAAATAACTAAGTACATTCACAAAGCAGATATATGAAACATTAGAAAACCAGATTCTGCATTTTATTCTTCTTTTTTGAAAATAAAAATGTCAACTTCCTGCTGATTTTTGCCATTTGTACTAGGAAGACCCAGACTAGAACTGTGGATCTGGATCTTCAAATAGTAAAATCAACAGGAAGTTGACATTTTCATTAAAAAGAAAAAGAAAAACCTAGCTTCATAATGTTATACATTGTCAGAATCCACTTTATTTGCCTTTGTTTGTGTGATAAGAGTGACTTTGAGACCAGTTCCACTGTGCAAGCCAATGAGGAGAATGTTTTGGAATATTAACTACACAACCCAAACCTCTACCCAAGTTTAATTGTGCTTTAACCCATTCAATCCGGGAACGCATACCGTGTCATTTTTAGATGTTTCGCTATAACCGTTATTTTATGCTTTGGGCTATTCAAAAATAGCAGATAGCAGCTCATAGTGCCACGCTACGAGCTTGTAGATCTGCAATTGTTTTGAAAGATCTTGAAAATGTGTGCAAATCTTTGAATATATATATTTTTTAAAGCGAACATTTTTAACTCAAATCTTTGCTTCTGGGGGTTCTACAAATGTCTTCTAAATCCTAACAGTTTTTTTTTTTTTAAACTTATGTTGCTACATATCAGTGGTTCTCAAACTTTTTTCATGTCAAGGACACATTTTCACGATTTTGAACAGCCATAGAAATCTAAAGTGACACATATGCGTTCCCGGTTTGAATGGGTTAAGCTTATAAGCGATGGTGACGGGAACTGATCTTCTTGGAGATCACTTCTTGTAGGTTAGATGAGGGACTCTACAGACTCTTCTTACCTTGGTGTTATCGTTGTCTGGTCCAGTCTGGCTTTGATGGAAGGCTGTCATCAGAGCTTCACTGTTGACGGTGTTACGGAGAGCCTGCTCCTCCGCCTCGTCGTCGTCACAGTACATGGTGTCATAGTAGAAGGTGTAGTAGGGAGCAGGGTTGCTCTAAGGAAATAAAACACATCGTTGCTGTCGGGCAGAAACCTCCAAAATCTCCATATTTAAATGTTGGTGTTTTTTCGTAAATGAATGCCCTACTTGATCATACTACAGCGTCACACAAAAGCATCAAAAGTAGCAGATCCACAATCCCCAAGCTTTGAGCTTGTCGATCTGCTACTTTTGATACTTTTGTATTTAAATCCTGATAAGTAACAGTTTTGGTCATATGAAGTTTCCACCCGACAGAGACTATATATACTGTACATGGATTTTAAACAATGTAGAGACAAGCCTACTGTAAACTGGCCACTGACTTGTGCCTCACCTTCGAATGGAAATACACTGCAATCTTTATTAATATTTCCCCAATAAACTGTTTCACAAGAACAATGTTGGCATAAAAACGTTACCTTTTACATGCATAGATTAACTACACACCGCACTGGCATTAACAATGAGCTACTACAACCATCTACAAAGAGGAAATGAAAGTGAAAAAAGAGTGAAGTAGGCTATTGTTGATCATCTATGCATGTAAAAATAGTGTACACCTGTGTCCTTGTTTTGTTCCTGGATCAGACATTTCTTCTCCCAAAACTTGATGCAAATCGTTTGACTAAAACACAAATCTAAACAAGCAAGCAACAAAAAAAAGGAACGAGATTAGCTGTGCAAAGACGTAGCTTGTAGACACATAAACACAAAAAAAAAATCTCTGTCTCCTGTCGGAATACAGTATAATCAAATCAAATAGAAACACCCGATAGCCCAGGGCAGATTAGGTAGGACAGTGGTTCCCAAAGTGGGCTCCAGGGACCCTCAGGGTTCCTTGAGTTGGTTCCAAATGGATGCTTACAGGTCTGCAACTCAGAGAGCGCGCAAATGGAACCGAACGGACCCCTACGGGTCCGTTCGGTTCCATTTGCACGCTCTCTGAGTTATGGGGGTCCTTGAAATTAAAAAAGGTTTGAGAACGACAGAGAGGGGTCAAGGTCCATACCAGTGCTCTCTTGCCGTGTGGTTTGCTGCGGAACATGTCGTGTTTCCACTGCAGCGTGCGCAGTCTGGAGTTCATGCTGTCCACCAGATCATCCCTGTCATGCAGCTCGATCAGCTGGAAGGCCTTCTTACTGCGCACGCTAACGATGACCGGGTTGGGCAGCAGGCTGGTGCTCTCCGCTTTCTCTATGGACAATACCTGGTAGCAAAGACATAATGGAGAAACTACTGTACTGAAATGAGAAACGGCTATAGAATCGAGTTACCCAGCAATTAACCACATGAACCCTAGCGTCCCTATTCTGGGGGCGATTCGGCAAAAATATCTGACCTAGGTTAGATTATGAGCTTCGGCATAGACATTTGGTGCAGAGTAAAAAAAAAGGAGCGGACCTAGTACAGAGCCCTGGGGTACGCCGGTATATATTTGAAAAAATAATATATATATTTAAAAAAAGAAAGAAATGTAAACATGTGAGCTTATAGATCTGTTATTTGAAAAGAGGATTTAAGAGGCTAACAAAGCCTGCTGTTTGTACATAGAGTACACTACAGTATAGTATTGTGGGTTCCTGCATAAATAGGAACAGTGTTTACTGATAGGTTGGTTTGTTCACTATATTTACACAAGTGAGGCTTGTATAAACGATGAGACTAACGGACTTCAATTAATCAATGTAATCAATCAGTCTGTCAGCCTGGGAATATGCACCCTTGTGACTCTGTTATGTAACATTTGAACAGTGACCTTATTTGAACATCTGCCAAAGTGCAAACACATTGTGTATATGTACGTGTGTGTGTGTGTGTGTGTGTGTGCGTGTGCGTGTGCGTGTGCGTGTGTGTGTGTGTGCGCGCGCGCGCATGTGCATGTGGGTGTGAAAATTGCCAGCTAAGGGCAGGCTAAACTACTGCACTGCAAAAGCATGCCAGCTGATGCCATTTACATTACTGACACACTAACAATAGACAGCCATCGGGTCCTCCAGCTTTGCTCTAGTAGTTTGGATTAATTCTCTTGTGATTGTTTTTAAACAATGCGTCTCAGAGTGTATAAATGCGTTTGCAAATGGTAACAAACACATTTTGTGCAGCCATAACAGCAAAGTTTCACATGAGCTTCTATTTAAGTCCCAATAACACCATGTATGCTAATAGTTCTACAGTATGTGTTCTTGTACCCTTTAGCAACGTGTTCTTAACCACTTAAGCCTTATTTTATACTTCATCATATGATGGCGTGGCACATAACTGGTTTCAGATAGGACACATTTATTTCTAAATCAAAGGGAGCCCCTTGTCCATGACCCTTTTAGAAAATGTTGCGACCCACGTTTGGGTCCTGAGCCGCAGGCTGAGAAACCCTGCAGCAGTGTACTGTGTAAACCTGACAGCAGCGTCCTTGTGTTACACTTTAACCAGCGAGTGGAAGAGTCAACATGGACTGTTTAACAAGCCTGCCACAAGAGCACCAGCACACAAACCATTCAAGGGCGTCTTCATGTGTTTAGCCTAGTCAGGTTTTTCATTTGTTTAAAAATAACAGCGGGCTGGGAAATAATATCAATATTATATTGATATTGTGATATACGAGACTAGCTATCGTCTGGGGTTTTGGGATATTGTAATATGATGGTTTTAATCACTTTGGCATGTTGAAAATGTTGCAAAAACAGCTCATTAGCTGTATGATAAATATGATACAATATACATATAATATAAATAGTATTTAGTCAATCTACAAGCTCATTTCATGATTATTAATCAAAGATCCCATTGTGTAAATGTTTTGTGAATGCACTAATAATAATCCCATTCCCCACAATACCATATCGATAGAGGTATTTGATAAAAACCTATTGTCATATTTGATTTTGTCCACATCGCCCAGCCCTAATGTAATGCTAGCACTTGTTTTTTTTTCACTTGTTTTTTTCCCCCCAATTGTTGATTTCCAACTTCTTCCCTCTCACTGGCATCTCTGACACTTACGCTTTGTGGGTGGCAGGCAGTAGCCAAGTGCTTCAAGCTGTGGTCTTGTAAGGTTGCCAGCTCAAATCCAAGACCAAGTGGACAATAGGTCTTGTCAATACATTTGTCCACATGTGTCCTCTCCCAGCAGCTGCTGTATAGAATAGATTACCTTGAGCAAGGCACGTACTTAACTTAAATGGTTCCATTGGAGCCTGTCGGTGGCCTACAGCAGATGATTGTGGTTGTTTTGTGCAACTCCCAGGCGTGTGTGTGTGTGTGTGTGTGTGTGTGTGTGTGTGTGTGTGTGTGTGTGTGTGTGTGAGAGAGAGACACACACAGAGAGACCATTCCCTCTCTATATCCCTCTTTCCCACTCTGAACAAATGAAAGGTATTAACAAGAACTAAATAATAACTACATCGGATCCACTTGAACACAGGTTCTTTTTTCCCATTCCCTGTAAAGTAATGGTTTTGGACATACAAGGTTTCTGCTCCGACAGCAACGACATACTGCTCAGGATCCTTACTGAGGCGGGCAGTGGTGTAAAGTAACTAAGTACTGTACATTTACTCAAGTACTGTACTTAAGTACACTTTACTGGAATATTTAACATTTTCAATACTTTTACTTCTACTCCACTACTTCTTAGAGGAAAATATTGTACTTTTACTCCACTACAATTATATGAAAACTTTAGTTACTTTGTAGATTTTGATTGTTATTACAAAAAACACTAACCACTTCAGCCCTATATATATATATATCGGCCATTTGAAAATAGCAGATCTACAAGCTCACATTGTGACCTTGTAGATTGGCTATTTTCTAAAGATTTTGTATACATTTTGAACTTGTGAATGTGAACATTCTGCACGATTACCAACAGGTGGGGGTGTGTGTGTGTGTGTGTGTGTGTACCTCTGAGAGGGGGATGAGCAGGGTACACTGGCCCTCCTCTCGGCTGGAGAAGCACAGGTAGCTGTCGGTGGTGTAGAGGGTCCCGGCGCTGTGACGGCGGTTGTGGGGGGTCCAGACGGAGCAGGACGCCACCTCGTAGAGCTTCTCGCCGCGGGGCAGCCGGAACAGAGCCAGCACGTACTCCCTCAACATCTGCTCCTCCAGCACCCTGCATGGGGAATGGAGCGGGGAAGAGTTTAGACAGCGATACGCTAACAATGGAGGCGGCGGTCAGAGATTAAAGCAAAGCGTTGTTGTCAGGCAGAAACCTTGTATCTCCACATTTCAACTTTTTATGTTATTTCTGTAATTTTATGCCCTACTTAGTCATACTACAGTCTCACACAAAAGTAGCAAAAATAGCAGATCTACAAGCTCGCAACGAGCTTGTAGATCTGCTATTTTGTTTTAATTGTTTAACACATTGACGTCTATAGACGTCAATTCAAATCCAGCGCTTCACTGCCATTGACGTCTATAATTACGTTAGAGTTAGTTATCTTCCGCAACCGGTCAGTGACTCTCGAAGAAGAAAAAACCCGGAAATCACGTGATCAAAAAGAAAATCCAGCACGTCGTCCGGTCTAATGTCTGGTTTAACGTTATCAATGTGTTCAGCACTGATTTATTTTCCCAGATTGCATTTTTGGTGAAAACAAGCTATATTCAACTGCCGATAACTAAAGAACGGAAGATCGCAGATACAAATTATTTTTTTCCGGATGACAGAAGAGACCCTCGTCTTTCCCCCCAGACATCTGATGTTTACATCGTTATTGAAAAAAGAATTATGTGGGTCTCAAAACATTAGTGAAAACGCTGGCAGTGGCCGATTAATTCATTGATGAATTCACGGCAGTTAATGTGTTATAAGTGAAAGTGGTTAAGTCTGTCTGTGGGTTTTATAAATATTGAACAAATGAAAAGTATTTACAAGAGCTTGTGACTAAATAATAACTACACTGGATCCTGAAAAGTAACGGTTTTGGACGTGTGAGAGGTTTTTGCCTGACAATGATGAACTAAAAAAGGAATCTCACAACTGAGAGGTTTCGTTAGGCCAAGTCCCAATCTGCGATTTGCGAAACAGGGTGAAAGCAGCCCCCCACACACACAATATCTTAACAATTAGTACAAGATGTGAAATGATGACATTTTTGGTTTTAATCATTCTTATCATTCTTATCCTGTTCCTGCTGCCAACCAATCACAAATCATTGATTGAGGCCTTTAACCTTTGCTTTAACTATCGAGAGCAATAGAGTTTTATGGAAGATGCTTCCGAGCATGTATTCTATTGCTAGCTTGATCACTTCAAATACTGTTTAATCTTGAAGTAAAAAGTATCTACATTATTATTACTGTAGGGATTGGCTTTACCGAAAACATGGTGCAGCAGTGTTTAAGTCTAGCTGGCCTCTGTGGAAACCAAATGACTGAGAACTTTAATCCAGGGATGGTGTGTGTGTGTGTGTGTGTGTGTGTGTGTGTGTGTGTGTGTGTGTGTGTGTGTGTGTGAGAGAGAGAGAGAGTCTGACCTAGAAAGATATTTCGGTGGGAAGAATAAGCAGCTCCGGCTTGGGGGATTTTTTAAGCAAAAACTAGCTGACATATGCTCTGTTCACTCGCCATTCTAAAGCCTAAAGGGAGCCAGGGGGGGTAGGCGGTGGTTCTCACCCTGTGGGCCGGGGGCCCACTGGTGGGCCACGAGGATATTGCAAGTGGGCCCCAAAATAATTGGTAATGTAAATACAACATTCATCAAATGTTAAGTATGCATGTAAATAAAATGTCACGGCCAAGATTTCATTGTGATACCGATAAATAGTAACTTAAAGTATACTACGTTAGTAGTTCCATTGATCAAACAAAAGAAAGGCATGGGTTTCCGAGGCTACATTGATTGATCCAAGCCGGAACACAATTGATTTGAAAATAAAGAAAATGCCCACCCATCTGAGCACTTAACACGGCAGTCGATAGGCTCAGATGAGTGGGCCGTGATTTTTTTTTTTTTTTCAGAAAAGGTTGAGAACCACTGGGATATAACATACAGGTGTGTGTGTTATGTATGTTAAAAAATAAAAAATAAAAAAAATTATATATATATATATATATATATATATATATATATATATATATATGGAAAAACAAAAGTGAAACCACAACATAATATGAATTTAAAAAATCTGACATTTTGTTGCATGTTCCTGTAGATTCATCAGCATACATGTGAGAAACAACATTTGTGTGCCTCTAGGTTATGATCAGCAATGCACTGACCTATTTGACTGACAGCCAGAGTGCCGTTTCTGCTTGGAACTGATGGAGGTTATGCAGTCGGGCAGAAACCTTGTATCTCCATAATACTTTTTATGTTTTGTTTTCTTTCGTAAATGAATGCCGAGTGTTGCGCAAAAGTAGCACAAAATTGCTGATCTACAAGCTCACAACGCAATGCATTGTGAGTTCATGGATACACTGTATTTCAGACAACCATTAAAAGCTCAGCGTTGCGGTCCAGAGACTATTCTGGTCAATCATAAATAGGCCAGGCAGCTGTTTACTTCCTGTTATGGGGTTGAGGTATTTATTTACATTAAGTTACTAAGAATGGTGGTGGAGGAGGGGCACAAATGGCTCCCGTTTGGGTCAAGCCAGCTGAACTGGTATAATGTTTATACATGGGAGAGGTGGATTACTGACTCGCTGGACTCGGATGCAGTAAAGGCTAGGGCCGGGCTTTATGAACATGTGCTCCGTTTATCCGTTTCAGTTGAGTGAGAGGAGGACTCGTTCGTTTTTTGTCGTACGACGGTGTGGCGCGCCGAAAATAGCCGACCAACAAGCTCACAACACGTAGCGTGCAGTGGTTCCCAAACAATGGGCTGGGGACAATTTTTTGGGTCACGGAAAAATGCTTATGGGTTGTGAGTATTTTTTATTCTATTTTTTTTTTTACATTTCCTACCAAAATAATAATAAAAATAATATTTGAAAAGATAAAAAGAACTTAAAAAAAGTTAGAAAAAAACAATCCCCCCAAAAAAGGAAAAAAGGAAGTGAAAATAGGCAATATACAAGAGGGCATGTAGATCGGCCATTTTCATTATTTTTTAAATAGGGCTTTATGTATTTTAATAACATTTTTTAAGTTTGGGTCCCAGGGAGACCCTCAATTTTGCTTTTGGTCTTCAAGTTGTAACGTTTTAGAACCCCTGACATAGTGGACGCGTCGTTGTGATGTGAGCTTGTTGGTCTGCTATCTTCGGTGTGACACCGCCATACGGTGGAGCATAAATTAGTCATAACTATAAAACGATGTCGAAGCAAAGCGCCCTGCCCTCCCTCCATGACTGACAAACGTAACACAAAGACGGGAGAAAGATGAGTCAGGCAGACTAACAACAAGCAGACAGTTTACCTTTCACCTACAAAAAAATGCAACAAGGTGAATTTACAAGATACAAATCACCTACACACTCATGCACCCCCCCCCCCCCCCCCCCGACACACACACACACACACACACACACACACACACACACACACACACACACACACACACACACACACACACACACACACACACAGGGTATAATTTCCCACAGGATGCAACAGTGCCAACTGAAGTGCCTCCCAGCTGCTATGAAACAGACTGTGATTTATAGCGTACATACATTGTTACAGTCTATACACGTTTTATTTTTTTCGGGGTTTCTTCTCTTAATGCATACATTAGCACATTCTTTTTTTGTTTGCTTTCTTTTAATGTATATTTGCTATTTTTATCGTTTAAACGTTTATGTAATGCACTTTGAGCTTATGTATTGTATGTATTATTATGTATTACTGATTAATTACTGATTAACTGAGTACAATGGACCACAATCAATGGAAACAAGCCCCCTGGGGCTTTTTGTGTTATCCTTTTAGCATAACCTTTGACTGTACTACCTGTACTGTTAACAATCCTGCTAATAAAGTATGCAAACAATCATTGAATCAATCAAAGCTGCATGTGTTGTATGAATTATTACACACATACATAACATTATTATTATTATACAAATGTCAATGAACTTTTCCAATCGTCTCATCGCCTCAAATGGTTTCGGTTCACCATGGATGACAATTGTAAACAACATGTTGTGACTTGCCTCTGTGTCTCCGCTGTCTGGAAGCTGATTTTGCTCAATTCCAATTCACACACACAGCCCATTAGACATTATGCATAGAGTATACCGTTGCTGTCGGGCAGGAACCTATTATCGCCATATTCTAACTTTTTGTGTTTTTTTGTAAATTAACGCCCTACTTGATCATCCTACTGCGTCACACAAAAGTATCAAAAGTAGCAGATCTACACGCTCGAAACCAGCGCGAAGGGACACGTTTTGAGCTTGTCGATCTGCTACTTTTGCTATTTTTGAATTACAATCCTGAAAAGTTTTGGACATATGAGCTTTCCACCCGACAGAGACAATGTACCTGCTCACAGCTCATCATTCTTCTGTTGTATTCTCACAGTCAAACAGAAATCACAGCAGAAACAAAAACCCATTATGTACCCTATCTCATCTTCCAATCTCTCTCTCTGCAGTTCTACGTGCTGCTATCTATGTGGCCTATCCATTTTCACGGCGTGGTTCTGTAGAAGACTAGCAGTCTACAAGAGGTCTGCGTCTGTCCCCCTGTGTGTGTGTGTGTGTGTGTGTGTGTGTGTGTGTGTGTGTGTGTGTGTGTGTGTGTGTGTGTGTGTGTGTGTGTGTGTGTGTGTGTGTGTGTGTGTGTGTGTGTCCAGATCTCGTAAACCGCTGGATTAACCCAGGCCAAATCTCTAGTTTGTTTAATATTTTTGGAAATATTTAACTTTTATTTTATAATGGAAGCTTGTCTTAAGGACCACTTCACCTATTTTCAACCTCATCTTCATATAATTGGTCCTCACTCTACTTCTCATTGGTGGGATGTGGACAGTTCAGAAACCTACCTACCAATGACATCATCAATGGGGATTCCAAGGTAATACAACAACACCCTTTCTCTTGTTTGAAACTACCAAACCCTCCTTTGAGACAGATAAAGATAGATAGTAGATACCGGTAAGTAGATAAAGATGGTACCATCTTACAATGAGCATTAGTGAGGACCAATTACATGAAGATACGTTGAAGATGGGAGAAGTGCTCTTAACAGTCGTTGTCATTGTTGCAGTCTAAACTGCACATCACGCAGTATGCATTTAACTCTTCAGATTCCACAAGCACTTAAAAACCTTTATTGTCTCACAGAGACACTGTAATTGGACGCAGCATTCTACCCACGTTGTCCATTCATGTCCCGAGGGTGCTGTCTGCTGACACATCTTTATGACCTCATCACGGTCATGATACGTTGTGTGTTTGAACACTGTAGACGTCCCAGAGCAGTAGCTTTTAAACAAGAGCAGTGCAAACACACCTCGCCACGTGCGCGACATTATGACTCAATCATTTTCATGTCAGTGACCCCCAAATTCATATGTGTTTGGCCACGAAACTCCCATCTGAAAATATTTTGTGCCAGGGACCCCCATGAGAGAACATTTTTGAAAATCTTTCTCCGATTGTTCAAAATCTTTCCAATTGTTTTAAAAATAGCAGATCTACAAGCTCAAGCTTGTAGATCGGCTGTTTTCGCATGGCAAAAAAAGAAAAATGATTGGGCTAAATTTGTACATTTTGCTGGGGACCCACTGGAACTCCCTGAAGGACCCCCGGACCCCACTTTGAGAACCACTGATGTGGTGCATGCAATGGATACAATCATACATTTCCCTGAATTAACCATTTGAAGCCCATTCAATACTTTGGCGTACGATGGTGTACAACAATAGCCTACGAGCTCACAACGTGTTGTGATGCGACGTTTTGTGAGCTTGTAGATCTGCAATGTTAACTTAATTAATAATAATAATAATAATAATTTCAGAAAATAGGGACACCAGGTTGAAAGGGGTTAAAAAAAAAAACGGAGATCCAAATGGCAATATACTTTCCCACTCACGTTTAAAAGATAATGTCTCATCGTCTCAAATGGTTTCAGGACGCTATGTTGATACACACTTTTAAGAAACATGTTGTGACTTGCCTCCTTTGGTGTCTGGTAGCTGTTTTTGCTCAATTCCAAGAAACTACAAAAAGGATATACCGGTAGTACTTGTTACTACTTGGCTGTCATGTCTATTGTTTTCTGTCAGGCACTATTAAGAATTCTGACCCATAGCTCAGGATTTGTTGCTTATTTGTTGTTCATTCTCATCTCTTGAGACTAACTAGAGATATCTCATTTTCATATCATTCTGTGATAATTTGTTTCTGCTCTATTGCTCCTAAGGATCCCTTAGGAGCAATAGAGAGATGAAAAAGAGAGGACAAATCTTGTATCAACATCACAGTGGATTTTCAATGCTCACGTTAAAAACATTACCACCTAATGGCCGGCAATCAAAACAGTGCCGATTCCTCGCCTACAATGTCTCCCTCTCAGCTTTCCTACAGTCTAGCCTATCTCAAGGGACAAAATGCAAAGCGGAGTGGGCTGCACTCAGTCTTTGGCTGTAAAGCAGATCAGTTTCAGTGGGACACGTATGGACGAGAGGAGGAAATGGAACGGATGCCTTGTTCCACTTTCAGTGAGCATGGTGGATTTCAGAAGTACCTGGGTTAAGATCTCCCTTCGACATAAAATCAGAGTGTAATGCCTACAATAACCATGCATATTAACTACATTAACCATGCTATCCCTATATTGGGCATGTGATTATAGGCTCTATTGGTTTTTCATATTAAATTAAATTTCATATAAGATTTTAAATATTTTTCAATAAAAGCTTATCTATAAGCTCACAATGCGTCACAATGCAATATTGTGTGAGCTTCAAACATCCTAAGTATAAAATGGGGATTGAGTGGTTAAAACTAACTTTGTTCCCTGCCATTTCTCATCTCACGAGGAGAAAAGCAAGGAAATGTACTTCCCCCGGAAGCTGTCTTTTTTTACCAATCGCGACAGTTTTCATGCCTGGCGAATATAAACACAGCATTAACATAACTTCCTTTGGCTGTACTTCCGCTTAGACACTTTCAGAGGCCGTTCTCGTCCAGCATGCATAAATAGCAGTTAAACCCTACATACATAATTGACCGTGGTCCCCCAGGGCTCTGTAGTACTTGGTCCGCTACTTTTTTCCAACAACACCAATGTCTTTGGTGAAAATATGATATGATCTACAAGCTCACAACTATGACAGACGTCAACATTTAAACATACCCACCATCTTAGTGGTTCATTTCAATTTGAAAGTTTGAAGTTAAAGGACCATGGTGGTCAGGCATGTTTAGCCCACTGACTGTGACTCACAGTATATTTGACTATCATACTGACAGGCTGCTTTAAGAATTTTGTATTATTATTATTATCATTAGTTTTTTGAATACTTTAGTTTTTGAGGATTATCTGTCTTCTGATTCATGTATTATACTTATTGCTGTATTTGAATGACTCATTCTACCTGTTGAGAACTGCGTTATGTATTCTCGGCTACATTGAAAATGAGGGCTTGCCCCTCAACTGTACTCAAGAGTATAAATAAAGGTCATGATGATGACGATGATGACAAGGATTTCACAAAATGTTCTGTGGGTTGTTCGATTTTTGGGAGATGTTTGGGAGAGTGGGATCGTTTACAGTGATATATTTTTATCTCCTAGCACAAATCTCAGTGCAGGAACCTGCGATATATAAATACAAAATTGTCCTCTGAACGTCTATTCATCAAATTCTACTAAACTTGTGGGGACATTTGGCCCTCACAAGTACAGTAAAACAAGTACACACACACACACACACACACACACACACACACACACACACACACACACACACACACACACACACACACACACACACACACACACAGACACACACACACACACACACACACACACACACACACACAGACCTCTTAGTAATGCGGGTGGGTTGCTGCAGGATATAGTCCAGCTCCAGTCCTTCGCTTTCCAGCAGCCTTCGGAGGGCGATGTCAGCCAGCTGACCTATGACCCCGAAGGCCTCGTCCAGGTTCAGGAACATGGAGAAGTCCCTCTGACGCTGCCTGGTGCTGACCCGAACCATCTCTGTCATCAGGCCCGCCGATACGCGCTCCACGCGAGTCACCTCCGCCCAGGGGATCACGAACTTGACTGCAGGAAGAGAACGTACTTCATGTTTACATACATACTGTACTTTCACTGGCATACTGACCACGTAGTTGGCCAGAGCACATATTAACCACTTTCAACTTGGCGTCACTATTTTGGGCATGTGATTATGGGTGAAAATTGTTCAAATTTGTTTCATATATATAAAAAATATAACAAAGTACATAGGGCTTTAAACCTTCCAAATGTTCAAAATATTTCTAAAGTTGTAAGATCTACAAGATCACAGAGGGTTGTATGGGCTAAGTGAGCAATTGTCATTGAAACGAGTAGGCAGGTATTTTTGTGCCCTCTCTCTCTCCAGATATAATATAGCTCAATGTAAAGGTCAGCCTTATGCAGCTTGTAGTGTTTTTACCCTTCCGTAATTCTGTAAAATAAGCCTAGGGTCCATTTAATAGAGACGGACCTTCTTTGCCCAGCAGGAAGGAGTAGAAGGCCATGTGGTTGATACTGAGGTAGAGGAAGCCCTGGCGAGGCACGCGGCCCTTCCAGCAGCAGCACGAGTAGTGGGTGACCAGCTTCTCCGACGGCGGGAGGCCAAAGTGCCGCTCGAACTTCAGCAGCGCCTCGCGGAACTTTTCCGGGTCTTCCTCCTGGGCGGCCAGGCGCCCGCGGGCCTCTTCCGCTATCAGGCCCTTTTGAGGCGGGGTGCAGAAAACATGGGATGATGGGAGGAGACGAGAGAAGAGAGGAGGAGAGGAGACAGGATAAACAAGTGAAATTGGATCTGATGAAACAAAAAAAACAGGCAGCCAAATTGGAGCTCTATGAAATTGAAGCTGATAAATGATCTTTATGGAGTTCTCTCTCCTTATTGGATAGAACATGGTATCCCGAGTCCCGACCTGATTTTATTTTCCTGATTACTAAAAAGCTGGAGAGACGGGGAGCCCCCTGTTACTTAACACTCTATAGCAATGATTACAATAAAACTATAGAGCTTTAGTTTTTAAACATACCACCTGCACGCCCTTTAAGATTTGTTCATATTGTTTTGCTGTTACAGATGAATGTTTTACATCAAGTTAGCCACAATACAAATCCAACAACAGTGGTGATACTAAAGGTGTTAAAATAAAAGTTTATTGTTTAAAAGTTGAAGAGCTATATTCCAATAATAATCATTGCTATAGACAGTTTGCTCAGTAACAGGGTCTCTCCAGCGCTTAAGTAAACAGAAAATAAATGTTCAATGTTTTCAATGAACAAGCACTCTATATAGCAATGATTGCTGTTATTATAGAGCTAACACTTATTCTAACAATCTAATACCACTTAAACCACCTTTAACCACATGAACCCTAGCGTCTCTACTGTGTGAACATTCAGAAGTCATTTTGTGAGCTTGTAGATCGGCCATTTCTAGAGAAGATATTGGGTTTCTACACTGTAGACGAAGGAGGCGTGCGTCTAGTATTAGACCACCAAGAGTATAGGGTTTAAGTGGTTTAACATACTTTGACTTTGCCTTTGACGAAGCTGGCCACATCCTCCTTGTTCTCGAACACAGACAGAGAGTGGAGCAAGTTGTGTAGCAGCCAATCCCAATGCTTGTTCACTTCCTCTATGGCAGCCCCTGAGGGGAAAAACAACGACAACAACAGAGGACAGGATTTTTAACATTGTGCTTTAATAAGACCGGGAAAGCCTATATGCTGTTATACCTTTAAAACAAGGAAAGCATCTGTGTCATTTTAGATGTTGCGATATTATATAGCAACAGCAATTTCTTTTACATTTTTGAAAAAATCTGAAAACTTAGGGTAGGATTTAGAAAGTGTTCGGACGCAGGTCTAAATGTGTTATAGGGTATATCACTTTAAAACACTTCTGGGGTCATTTTATCGTCTAGTCTGGCTTTCGTGTGCATTGCTTGATTCAATAATATTTACATATTTGATATTCAGTTAATCAGAAATATTCCACTCCTATATTGTAGGAGCATTCGGCTTCAAGTGCTCAACGTGTTGTTTGTTATGCTTGTTTAACCTGTTCCAGTTCAATAATGCAGGTTTTATACCTCTGTCTACATCCGTCTAACTTGCTTCTTTCCTTACTAACTTTTCTGCTCAGTTACGTCCTGCCGTTACTGCTTTTTGCCTTAATTACTGTATGTCCTTTCTTTAAGGTTTTGTGCTTAGTCTGTACACATGTTTTCAAAGACACCTGTGCTGATGTTTTTTTTCTTTTTTAAGTCATCTATATTCAACCTCTTTCAAACTGGGGTCTCTATTTATTTATGTTTTAAAAAAAAATACACTGTAGCAGATCTACAAGCTCACAATGCGTCGCATCATCACAATGGGTTTATATAGGAGGGGGCGTGTCTGATCAAATCAATATCAAATATCTAAATATTGAACCTGGGTTGCACACAGAGTAGACGTTAAATTGACTCCAGAAGTGTTTTAAAGTGAAATATCCCATTAACTAGTGCATTGGTTCTCAAAGTGGGGTTCGGGGACCCCCAGGGGTCCTTAGGGGGATACCAGGGGGTCCCCAGGAAAATGTGTTAATATAGTGTCACAATGATTTTAACACTTAAACCATATTTTATACTTTGGCAGATCTACAAGCTCATAGCGCGTCACTTCGTGCCGCGCTATGAGCTTGTAGATCTGCTATTTTAGAAAAAGGAGAGGAACTACAGTATGCAAAACAAAAACAGAACAGATGTTTTGAGTCAGCCTCACCGCTAGCGATGACCCAGCTAATCTGGGAGCCAGGAACCTGGAGGAGGATTCGGAAGGGCGTGACCCTGGCGTTGGAGTCCAGCACCGTGTCCAGCGCGCCCACCAGGAGACCTGAACGCAACAGGACAAAACACAATGGCAGGAGCCTGCTGTCACATCTTCTAAAAGCCAGTGGCTCTCATCGTGGGGGTCCTTGTGAAATTACAGATCTGTAACTCTGAGAGTTACAGATCAGAGTTAAAATAACACATTTTACATTTTAGATTTGGGTGTCACAAGACTTATAAAACTGAGCGGTTCTTGAAATTAAAAAAGGTTGAGAATCACTGTTCTAAACATGTACTTTATATGGATGGCCACACACAAGCAGCAAGCAACACAATAGGTGCATTTGCATACAATGAGCTCACTAATGGAGCTTTTCCCCTGCATGGAACTGGCTTGACTCGACTCTCCTTTTTTGGTTTTCCTTCTTTTTTTTTTACCTTTATTTACCCAGGGGAGGTTCGCTGAGCATGAATGCTCTTTTTCAGCAACGCCCTGCTTCGCTCTCACACAGACACACAGACACAGACACACACACACACTTAAACCTTGGAGCTGACCAGTACAACCACAGTCTTATACGGTTGGCCACTGAGCATCTCCACAGGAGCAATAGCGGGTTCTATGACTTCTGTGTTGGCCCACCCAGATTTTTTTTTTCCTGCCGGTCTGCGGGACCGAACCGGAGCGCTATTGGTCACAAACGGCCTCCTCAATTTTCCATTAGGCATTAAGTATCTGCTACTTTTCATGCCGTGGCACAATAGGGGCTGAGCCTTCCAGAAGTCGCATCACGCACATTTTGTAGGCCACTGTTGTACAACAGAGAATAACATAGGGCTTAAAGTGACACTATGTAACGTTTTTTAAATGAATAAAATGTAATTCTGTCCAATCTGTATGGTAGAGTATGTTAATACAATATAACTTTACAATATAACAATTGAGGTGGTTGTATTTTGTCTCCCTGCTCTTCTATGGAGACATTTAGATCGTGTCAAAGGTCATGTCCCGCCTAGACACAGGATCTGACACGAATTCTGACCTGATGGTCAAGATTCAATGTATCCCCTGAGCAAGCAGGCGGGCTCTATTAGCTCAATGGTATAGATTTCAGCACAGGAAACTGGGTTCAAATCCGGGGTAGAAGAGGAAAGTTACATAGTGCAGCTTTAAGTGGTTAATCGGACTAATTGATTTAGTCCATTATAAAAGATCTACTCGATTCATTGACCCTGCTTCTCAATCAATCAATTAACCTACACGAGAAAGATTACGTTATATTTTCGGTTATTTTGCCCATCCCTAAAAGGCATTGCACTCAAGCTCATAATAGTCGAGCTGTCTCACAAATGCAAAATGTGAAACTAACTAACTCACTGAGTGCAGATGGAGTCATCTTGAGACACAAAATCAATAGCGTTCACATGTAGCCACAACACTGGAGTCTATTATTATCATCAGCCCTCTGACAGAGCACAGACATTTCACAGCCTGATGTTAGAGAGGAAAGTCAAGGGGTTCAGCTTCTTGGAACTGGGAGACCGGAGACTTATCAGAGTCTGGTCCGAGTTTATTTTCCGTCATGCCAATTATGACTGATGTGCAAGATGAATCATCTCTTTTAATTATAAATCTAAAATCATCAGCACAGCACGTACAGTGTGGTTATTGACCGGGGTCCCCCAGGGTTCTATACTAGGCCCTCTATTTTTTCCCCTCTATACCAAACCTCCGAAATAAAAAAAATAAAAAATCAGCGAAAAATGCTGATTTACAAGCTCACAACGCGTCGCCAAGCGACGCGTTGTGAGCTTGTATCATACAAGCTTGTATCAGCTTGTATCAGCTTGTATCAGCTATTTTTGCCCCCCGGAATAGGGACACTAGAGTTTGTGAGGTTCGTAAAGCACTTCAGATCATTCACTGTATACCTATCAGCGATTCCGACAGACTGTCGATGATCCATCTCCAGGAAAATAGAGATTCATTACCAGCTCTGTGGCTGCGACAATCCTAGTCTAGGGAATAATGCATTGCGACAAACCCGTTTTCTTTTTATAGATTTGCATGATTTTACAATGAATTATTTTTCTTAAGACATGATTTTTAAGGCATGATTTTAGACATTTTCAACTTGACATGTGGCGCAAATCAATAAATAATCTAAATCACAATGAATAACAGAACCATTGTAGAGGGAACTACCAACAGATTAAACAGGGCATCAGACAGGGCAGATATAGAGAAAAGGGAGGGGTGATTTTCTCTGACTAATCTAGCAGAGTCTCATTTAAAAACAGCAGCTAGTTAATGTGAAATTGGGCATAAAAAAATAAATAAAACTCCAGACACAAATTTAGGAGAAATTCTCAATAGCATCAGGCATGTGGATTGGACGACTAAAGAGAAGAGTTGGTTTTATGTTTACCAAACACTACGAGGAATCTACCCAAAGATATCGTGCTTTCTTGTTAGGACCCTCAGCAAAATGCAACCTAGACACAGATGTTCAGAAGAGCAACCCTCAGGGGAGCCAATATCTCAGACATGAACAAATGGAAACGGTCCAACCATGCACACAAAGACAATGGGCACACGTGCGCAAAAGCCGCGCATGCAAACCCACACCTCTGTAAATCTCATTAACCCATTCAATCCGCATCTGAAAATCTAAAAAATCTTGAACATTTTGTGCAAATCTTTGAATACATATATTTTTTGAAACACAGCTCAAAGTCCTTGCTTCTAACAAAATATTTTACAAATGTTCGCTTTAAAAACATATATATTCAACTATTTGCACACATTTGCATGATTTTTCATGATTTTGCATGAAATAGCAGATCTACAAGGTCATAGCGCGGCACTCGATTAGCTTCTATATCTGCTATTTTTGAATAGCCAAAGAAATCTTAAAATGACACAGATGCGTTCCTTCCTTGTCTTCTGAATGGGTTAAAACTCCCTTCCCACAGCCCGGTCTCATCATGCTTGCCTTTATGTCTTTCAACCGCAACTAATAAGCGTCACACTTTTCCACTTGAGCAAAAAACTTGCAGCACACTCATCCCCGTTGTTCACTAATCCTAAATATGTCCTCTGTGGAGACTCACACTGTCCCGCCATGTCCATTATTAACAGACGGTAGCATTTCAAGAAGCATGTAGTAGAAACAGGCGTCTTATTTTCTTCAAGAGAGATTCACCTGGGACGGTCACGGCAGTGGCTTAGTTAGGAGACAGAGTGGCCGCTTGGGAAAGCGGAAGGTTACCGGTTCGATGCCCGGCTCCCCACTGGGTCACTGTCCTTGAGCAAGACACTGAACCCATTAGTGCATGTGTAAAACACATGACTGAAAGTCTAGTCTATACACACCCGAGGCATTTTTTTGCACGGCCCAGAAACTTTTGAACTGCTGTTTATATCATGAGTACATGATACAGTAGAAGTTAGAACATGAATTTGTATTTGTTTTTTAGAGCATTGGTTCTCAAAGTGGGGTCCGGGGACCCCCAGGGGTCCTTGGGGGGTACCAGGGAGTCCCCAACAAAATGTGTTAATAAAGCGTCACAATCATTTTAATCCCTTTATGAATCTTTTATACTTTTGACAATTTTTTTTTAATCTTGAAAATGTGTGCAAATCTTTACATCTTTTTTTTAAAAAGGCGAACATTTTTAACACAAATCTTTGCTTCTGGGGGGTTCCTGGCACAACATATTTTCGGGTGGGGGTCCGCGGCCACATACAGTACATATCAATTTGGGGCTTGTTGACACAAAAAAAGTGTGAGAACCACTGTTTTAGAGTAACTAATAATGTTTTTACCTCTTTCTCACCAGTTTAGTAGTGGTTATGCCAACTGATTCCTCCCCACACACATTTCTGTGTGTTGTCAGGGAGAATGTAGAGCCTCCGTCCCGCCCAACACTCCCTGCTGACAGGTGCTGCCCCAGCCTGTAGGGAGGTACGTACGTGTCTATGTGTAGTGATAAAGATCACCCTCCTTCCCACCCGGCTTCCCTCCCCCAAACGCGGGCCAATTATGTTCGTAAAGACGCTCCACAAACAGTGGATTCCAACCCCTAGACTCCATGGTGGTGGGCAGGTTTAAACACTGTGCCACCCGAGCAGAACATGAATGTTACACTGCATCATTTTTTTAAATTCGGAACGAGGTTGATTCTTCTGAGCTTTACACAATCAACCCGTATGAATGGAGCATGCAAAATATTCGCCTGCAACTATTTCACATCATCCTATCATTCTATTCATCACGCCCCCGTGTTGTAAAGGCCTGGAGTCAGATCACTATCTAGCTGTGTTTACAAGCATTCCCGTTTCCACCTTTCCACACAATGCACAAGCACACCAACACATGGGCATGTGCAACCGTGCACACACACACACACACACACACACACACACACACACACACACACACACACACACACACACACACACACACACACACACACACACACACACACACACACACACACACACACACACACACACACACACACACAGTATGTTTGTATTACTATACTTGTGAGGACATCCATATTTTAGGACACCAATTTAATCAATGCCCTTTTCACAATTTTTACCATAAGCTACTGTAAATCTGAAAAATTGCAGATCTACAAGCTTGTAGATCGGCTATTTTTCGGTGCACGACACCAGCGTGAAACTAAGTATAATCAAGCCGAATGCTAACTCTAAACCTAACCTCTAAATGTCTAATCCTAACCTGAATCATTTCCTAATTGTAAGCCTAATGGAAACATCTTTTCAGATCTACAAGCTCGCGGCAGATCTACAAGCTCATAGTGCGGCACAGATCTGCTATTAGATCTGCTATTTCTAAAATCGTGAAAATGTGTGCAAATCTTTGAATCTTGTTTAAAGCGAACATTTGTAACTCAAATCTTTGCTTCTGGGGGGGGTCCCCGGAACAAAATATTGTGAGATGGGGGTCCGCGGCCAAATTACATATCATTTTGACATGAAAAAGTTTGAGAACCACCGTCTTATTGCACATAAAAGACGGTTCTGGCCCGCAGCCTGTTCCAAAAACCACATCTGAAGTCTGCCAACCCAACAACACAAAGCTCCCCGTGTCTCCCACACTGCAAACCACTCCACCACACAGTACCATAAACTATCCAGAAAGGCAGTCTTTAGAAATCATTGTGCTCTCTACTACCTTACAGTCACATTGTTGGGGCTATCACTGTGGAGATGTTGACACTAAATCTGCCCCCCCCCCCCCCCCCCCCCATCATTGTGCTCTCTACCTTACAGCAGTGGTTCTCAAACTTTTTCATGTCAAGGACCCCCAAAATTAGGCCACGGACCCCCATCTCAAAACATGTTGTGCCAGGGACACCCAGAATAGAAGATTTGTGTTAAAAAATTCAAATGTATTCCAAATTTTGAATTTGAGATATTTCAACTAATTTCTTGTATATATCTGCCATTTTTGAAAAGTATAAAATAAAATGGTGCATTTATATAGCGCTTTTATCCAAAGCACTTTACATTGATTGTGCCATTAACCCATTCACATACACATTCATACACCGATGGTGGAGGAAACCATGCAAGGCACCAACTTGCTCATCGGGAGCAATTAGGGGTTCAGCGTCTTGCTAAAGGACACTTCGACACTAACTCTGGGGGAGCGCCCCAGCCCGGGATCGAACTGGGAACCTTGCGGTTTTCCAGTTCACTCTACCCGGCCACTCTACCCCTGAGGCACTGCCGCCCCAAATAATAGTTAAAGTGGTTAAAATATTGACGCTATATTAACTACTTTTGTTGGAGACCCCCATGTACCCCCCCAAAGACCCCTGGGGGTCCCCGGCCCCCACTTTGAGAACCAATGCCTTATAGTCACATTGTTGGGGCTATCACTGTGGAGATGTTGACACTAAATCTGCCGCCCCCCCCCCCCCCCCCCCTCACCCCCATCAGCCAACTAGAACGGCTTTACAAAAGTCTAGAAGAAAAGTGCAAGATTGAAGAAATAATCACGTGCCCGCTAAGGAATTTGGCTCAGTGCCTACAGCAGTGGTTCTCAAAACGTTTTCAAGTCAAGGACCCCCAACTTGATATGTACTTGGCAGCAGACCCCCATCTGAAATGTCTTGTGCCAGGGACCCCCATAAAAGATATGTGCTGTCAAAATTATTTCAAATAATATTCCAACATTCTCGCTTCTTTTTTTAATCGCTCTCAGATTTGTGTTGTGAGCTTGTATATCAGCTATTTTTAAATAGCCCATCTAATATATACTAGGATTAAAGTGTTCAAACTGATGTTGATGGTATATCAACACATTTTGATGGTATATCAACGCATTTTGATTGACTTTGAGAACCACTGGCCAACACAGTACTAACTACTGTAGATATCTAACTACTGTAGATATGCTTTGTTTGAAATGAGAAGAAGCAACAAAGAAGATGCTGTTGAAATGAAAGAGTAGTCACGTCAGGCACAGATGTTTTCATGTCCAACCCTTCCCTGAAATGTGTTATCATTGGTGTGATGGGGAATGGAAAGTATTTGATGATATGAACACTGACAACACATTTTCACCTGTTTGTACTTATTGAACCAGTTATATACACTATAAGTGTTTGGTGGTCTAGTACAGTGGTTGTCAACCAGTGGTCTGGGGACCACCAGTGGTCCTTGAGGGGGTACCAGGGGGTCCCAAGCAAAATATGTTAACATAGCGTCACAATCATTTTACCCATTTAGCTTTGGCTATTCAAAAACAGCAGATATACAAGCTCATGCGCTTGTAGATCTGCTATTTTTGAAAATTCTTGAAAATTTGTGCATATCTTTGAGCATATTTTTTTTTTAAAGCAAACATTTTTAACTCAAATCTTTGCTTCTGGGGGTCCCTGGCACAACATTTTCCAATGGGGGTCCGCGGGCAAATGTATATCAATCAATTTAGGGGTCCTTGGCATGAAACAGGTTGAAAACCACTGGTCTAGTACTGTAGTTTATAGTGCTGCATGTTCCTGCTGTGCTGTATTGTCCATGAACTCTGTCTGTATTCCTTTGTTAATTGTTTAATGTCGGCTTATCACTGTACTACCCGCTAAGGCCAAACTCCCTTTATGAGTCTCATATTTGCCAATAAAGTGTTTCTCATGCTGACTGTGATAACCAGTGGTGGCAGAAGTTACAGATTTGTTTTTAACTTCAGTAAAAGTAGCAATACCACTACATAGAAAATACTCTGTATTCCAAAACGTTTGGCATCAAAATACACTTAAACGTTTTTCTACCTGATCAACAAGCTCACACGTCGTGACATTGTAGTGCTACTGAGATTGTAGTGGCTAATGCATGTTTTTTTTATTCATTAATAACTTAAATCTGCAAAGTAACTAATAACTAAAGCTGTCACATAATAGTAGTAGAGAAACAAATAAGTACAGAATTTGCCTCTGAGATGTAGTGGAGTAGAGGTTTCAAGTATCAAAACAATGGAAATACTCAAGTAAAGCAAATTTACCTCAGCATTGTACTTATGTACAGTAATTGAGTAAAGGTACTTAGTTACTTTACAACAGTGGCATACTATAAAAAATATCAAAGGCCAGGCCTAAGGCCTTTCATATAATTACAGTATACGACTTTTACCACAATCAGAATGAGAACCTGTATACAAACAATGTCTAGTTAAAGATCTAACTAAAAGACACCGCCAATGTCACCTTTGACCTGTGGAACAGTAGTTAAAACTAGGGCTGGGCAACACGACGTCAAATCAATATCACAATTATTTCACACTTTTGCCTTGATTACCATTAATGAAGGAGTATAAAAAAAGTAGATCGACTAACTATTTTTGTACGACACTGTTGTACAACCAAGTCTAATACAGGGCTTAAAGGGCAAGACCACTTTGGTAGAGGTTTGGGTTGTACATAGTTACCTTGGCATGATGTAACTCCAAAGGTGGACAAGAAAACAAAAATAATTGCTCCATTGATTAGAAATTGATGATTCACTCATTGACTTACATTGTATGGTGAAACAGCTCTCACTCAAAGTCACTCTTTTAGCACTTAAACGAAACACAAACAAATTTGATCCAGACAATATAGAACATCACCTGACCAAACCCAGTTTTTTTTTTTATATATAAAAAAAAAAGTAAATTTCCTGTTGATTTTACTATTTGATGATCCGGAGCCACGGATCCAGTCCGTGTTTTCTTCCTAATAAAAATCACAAAATCAACAAGAATGTAACATTTTTACTAAAAAAACAAACAGTACTGGGTTTTGTGACGTTCTATATCGTCTGAATCAACTTTGTTTGCGTTCATTTACGTGCGAAAAGAGTGACTTTGAGAGCTGTTTCACCCTACAATGTAAGACAATGAGGATCATATTTTGAATTTGCAATTTCTAATCAATGGAGCAATTATTTTTGGACCACCTTTGGAGTTACATCATGGCAAGGTAACTACACAACCCAAACCTCTACCAAAGTGGTCTTGCCCTTAAGTGGTTAATCATACTATTCGATAAAATAAAAATATATTAGAATTATTTTGTGTCGATTCGTTGACATGCAACTAAGTAATTATAAACAAAAACACAAAAACCAGCTTCTCGATTATTCGATTAACCTACGTGAATAAGATTACGTCGGTTAGAGATTATACATTTTGGTTTTGATCTATAGTTTTGGTTAATTGCCCAGTGGAAACCATCATGACATAAACATGTACAGTACAATGCAGTCCCTGGACAGGAAGAGCTACTATTCTCTTTTACGAGATGAGGGAAGTCCCGGCGAAGGAAAGACTAAAACAGGATGAATTATCCATCTAGCCCCGTGGTTCTCAACTGTGGGGTCTGGGGCACCCCCACGAGTCCCCATAGGGGGGTCCGGGGAATCCCCAGCAAAATGAGGAACAGTTACATTTCACTACCACCAGCTGTAAAGAAAACATGGCATGGAGAGAGAGAGAGAGAATATCAGGGTACAACTTGTACAATACAATCAAAGGGCCTTCATATGGAAACTGGCTGACCTGTGAGTCAAGCAGAAGCAATGAGGAAAATATACTGAGATGATATAATAGCTGAGATAATATCTCTGAGCTGCAAAGTAATTACATAATGAGAAACTAGGGTGGGGTATTCTCCAATAGCAATATTTCAGTATATAACTCAGTATAAAACGTTATTATTTTTAACCAATCTATTCGATGAGCCAAAGAAGAGGGGACAACCGGGGGTCCTTAAGGGGGTTCCTGAGGGACCCGAATGACTCCCCAGCTAAATTATTGATAGTTAGGAACCAAATAAGAGTTATGGGGGTCCTTGGCCTATGTATGTATATAAATAATGTAGGTCCAGTGGTATAAAGTAACTGTACTTACAGTAAGTACTATTTTGAGTATGTGCAATTTTCAATACTTTTACTTCTACTCCACCACACCTCAGAGACAAATATTATACTTTTACTGCACTACAATTATTGACAACTTTAGTTACTAGTTACTTTGTAGATTTTTATTATTATTACAAAACATACATTAACCACTTCAGCCCGGCCATTTAAAAATAGCCGATCTACAAGCTCGCAATGCCATGAATTGTGAGCTTAGATCTGCTATTTTCAAAATAATTTTATACACTTGAGAAGTTCAGGACATTCTACATAATGAGTACTTTCTACTTTTGGTACTTTAAGTACATTTTCATACCAACAATACTTTTGTAAGTAAACATACTTAAGTCCATTTTGAATTCCGGAGATTTCTTGTAAACAGAGTATTTCTACATAATACATTGCAGTATTGCTACATTTACTTGAGTAACATTTTCCACCACTGTGTGTTGAAATGTAAAAGTTAAAGACTGTAGTCTGCGACAACGACAGTGTCCATATGGGAACAGAACAGGAGTTGAGGTCAGCCCCGTTTGAAACCTCTCCCTCCGCTGTATAGCTCCGAGATGAGGTCCCGCTGCGTAAGGTGCAGGCAGAGTGCGACACCGGCGAACGGTGGCCAATATAGTTGATTCTTACCTTAAAAAATAAAGGTAAAGGTCGTCCCCCTTGCTCTAAGATGTTTGACATTTTAGCGGTCAGGAAAATCTAAGCGACAGGTTGAAACAAGCGTTTACATCGCTTTTTTAGTCAGCCTGTGCCATGTTTTCCCAAAGCAACCTGAACGGGAGCACTACTGCGTATGCGGACGGAGGTTGACCGGCCACAGGCTGACTAAAAAAGCGATTTAAACGCTTGTTTCAACCCGTCAGTTAAAATGTCTTGACCGCTAACATGTAAAACATCCGAGAGCAGGGTAAACGACCTTTACTTTTTGGATACGATGTGCGGAAAATGGTAAGAATCAACAACATTGGCCACCGTTCATCGGTGTCGTACTCTGCCGGCGCCCTACGCAGCGGAACCTCATCTCGGAGCTATTATTACAGCGGAGAGAGAGGTTCCGATTGGAGCTAGGGTTGCGGTGAGAAGTGGGGAGGAGGGGGGGGCGTTTGTTTTTGTTTGTGTCTCTAGTCTAGTCGTACCTGAGATCTTCCCCGCGGTGTCTCCATGGCCTCGTCTGCGCTGCAGGAGGAAGAACCCGTTGGACTTCTCCGTCAGCCACAGCTTCAGAGCGTTCTTCAGCAAAACTTCCTCTGGATTGAGCCACATATTACTTTCCCTCACGAAACCATTTATACACACACGGGAGAGAGCGCGCGTGTGTGTGTGTGTGTGTGTGTGTGTGTGTGTGTGTGTGTGTGTGTGTGTGTGTGTGTGTGCAGTGCGAGAGAAAGAAAGAGACGCAGAGAGAGAGACACTCGGAAAGAAAGTAAAACAAAAAAATCTTCCCGTTGTCAGCTCCAGAACACGCCTTTATCTACTTTAACAGTAAAGTGGACGTCCATGATACTGTGCGGTTCCTCCTCTAGTAGCGGCGTTGTGGTGGACTGACTGGGTTCATGCTTTCTGTTTCTGTCACTCCCGTCCGTCTCCTCCCCGTCCAGCGCCGTCCAGCGTCCACATTATGCAACTGTTTCTGCTTCTCACCGAACCAACCAGCGTTGCCAGATTGTGCGAGAGAAATAAGCAACTAGGTCTAGGTAAACGAGCGCAAAAGAAGTGACCACCAGCGGCCACATGAGCACTATTTGAACATAGCAGATCTACAAGCTCACAACGCGCCGGCTTCGCAAAAATCTTGAAAAAATGTAGGAAATATCAAATCCACAAAATCTTGTATGGGGTCTTTGGCACAAAATATTTTCAGAAGGTTTACAAATACATATTTTTGGGGGTCCTTGACATGGAAATGTTTGAACACCAGCATTAGGAAACAATCCCAAATAAGCAACTTTACAATAAAAAACAAGCCCAAAGTCGCTTATAATAAGCGGACATGGCAACACTGCAACCTTGTAGTTTTACCCAAGGAGTATGTTTGAGGAAGGAGAGGTCACACTCACGCAACACATTTCTCGGCCAGTGGTTTTTCAAAGTGGTGATGATAGCCGCTAGGCGGCGCCAGGAGGCCAACAGGAAAATAGAGGAATATGAAAGAGACAATAGAACAGAAACGTATATGGCCACTAGGCGGCGCCAGGGCAATTATGGCAATAGGCTCTATGCACAGCAGCCATATTGGGAATCAATGAATTGGGCCCCTTCCTTACTTCCTTCACAGGTGTTACCAATAATACTAATTAAGGCTCTGTTCCATTTAGTTTAGCACAGTGGTGGTTATTTTCAAGGACCCCCATAACTCTGAGAGTGTACAAATGTACACTCTCAGAGTGACACACCCACCATAAGGGGCCATTTGGGAACCAAAATGGAGTGTTTCTATTGAGCCAACATGCACAATATCAGCACCCTGTCCAGAATGGAACAGAGCCTTCATTAGTAGCATTGGTAACACCTGTGAAGGAAGTAAAAAGAGGCCCAATTTCTTTCCAATATGGCTGCTGTGCATAGAGCCTATGGGCTTATTAATTTTGATTGAGATGTTTATATGGAGCATTTTTATTCGGTTTGAGTGTTCAATATCAGGGTCCATGTAATGTAAACCCAGACTTCATTCATTCATCAGACTTCCAGTGGTGGAAAGTAACTAAGTACATGTACTCAAGTACTGTACTTATGTAAAAGGTACTTTTACTTTGCTTTTCCAATTATTACAAAACATACATTACCCACTTCAGCCCTATATATTTAGGTGCATTGTGAGCTTGTAGATCTGCTATTTTCGAAAGAGTTTTCATACATTTTGAAAACTTGTGAAATGGGACATTTTGCATTATGAGTACTACTTTTGGTACTTTAAGTGCATGCTAATACTTTTTGTACTTTAACTGAAGTACATTTTCAATTCCGGACTTTTACTTATTACTTATTTCTACATTGCAGTATTGATACTTTTACTTAAGTAAAAAATCTGAGTACTTATTCCACCACTGCAGACTTCCACTTGACCCCCCCTACTCGCTCCCAGTGCATAGATTGTGTTCTGTGTGACCTCTCCTTCTTTAGTATACTCCTTCACGCGGACCGTTGGCCCTTTAAATGCCTTTTATATTACGTAGTGCGACGATAATAGAAATATCCCATTTTTCAATATATCCAAGTTTTCTGTTTCAATGGTATCATTGTAGCCTATTTTTCATCAATAATAATAACAACAATAATAATAATAAAATACTCACTACATTTGGAAAGTAAGTTGCCGGAGTTATGTTTGGTTGGGGGAAAAAAGGATTTTGGAGTTGACATCTCGTTCAACTATTAAATATTCTTAAAAGTGGCATTTTAGATGCTAAATAATAATAATACTAAATTGAAACAAAGTTAAAGGAGTAGTTCACCCCCCAAAAAATGACTTATTTTCGATCAATTACACACCCAATGAAGCCTTGAATTCATGGATATGTTTTAGTTTTTTCCAACAATTTGATGACCAGCAGAAAGATGCTTATGTCTCCGGTCAAAATTATTGGCTCAGAAATGCAACAAAAACAAAAGAATCCCCATGAATTCAAGGCTTCATGGGGTGTGTAATCGATAAAAAAAAAAGTTTTTTTGTGGGTGAACTACTCCTTTAACTCTCACGAGGGACTACAGAGCAGCAAACCACAACAACACTGACTGCATTTCCCACAATGCCACGCGGCCGAAGTTCAAACGAGAGAGGTCGTCAAATCGGGCAACTGCTGCGCGCCGGTGTCGCGCAGCGGAAAACAGCGGATCTGCAAGCTCACAACGCGGGGCTGCGCCACGCGTTGTGATCTTGCAGATCTGCTGTTTTCGCTGCGCGGACATATCAGCCATAGCGCTTCCATAGTGTTGTGAAAGGAGCCGAACATTGCATACCTTTTTTTTGACAGCTACTAAAATCGACTTCAAATCGTTCCAAAACGCCTCAAGGTGGACACGCGTCGGCTTTGTGAGTCTATTATGTACACTTTGAATTGATCGGTTGTGACTTTTGTCACAATTATTTGATTTAAAGACACACAAATGACCGCCCTAGGTTTCCAAAGAGTTAGCTATAGCTATATATGCTATTGCTAACTTACACATTGTGCTAAACATGAATGAATGGAGTTTGTTGACATGTGTTTCCAGTGTGGAGAGACACAAGGTCTCTGTTGTTGTTTATTAGTTAGTTGATCTTCACCAGTGTGATGGAAGAAGTACTCGCATGTTTTACTTAAGTAAAAGTATCGATACTGCAGTGTAGAAACACTGTTGTTACAAGGAAAAAGTCTAGAATTCAAAATGTACTTGAGTAAAAGTACAAAGGTGTTGGCATCAAAATGTACTTAAAGTACCAAAAGTAGAAAGTACTCATTATGCAGAATGTTATTATAGCCCATGTTTAAATAGGACTGAAGTGGTTAATGTATGTTTTGTAATAATAATCCAAATCTAAAAAGTACTAGTAACTAAATTTTTCAAATACTTGTAGTGGAGTAAAAAGTACAATACATGCCTCTGAGATGTAGTGGAGTAGAAGTAAAAGTATTGAAAATTGGACACACTCCAGTAAAGCTTGAACAAGCTGATTTTAATGACTTTGTGTGCTGCTGGGTACCTTAACATTATACATTATCATTGATAGGTTAGCAGTAGTTCTCAACCTGTGGGGCGGGGCCCCCAGGGGGTCACCAAATTATTTTGAGGGGTCCCCAGATGATGTGCTAAATGTGCAACATTGTTTTCTCACTCAAAAGTAAACAAACCAACATGCAGTATAAGTGTATACATGGTATCTGCACATTTCTAAAGTGACAATTTAAGACCTTTTTAATACCTCTAAAATGAAAAATAACACCATTACCGCGTCAAAAGTAATCTATAAAATATACAATATACATTAAAATGGTCAAACATTGGCAAAATTACTACATGCTCAGTTGCTCACTATGCAAGGCGTTGTGAGCTTGTAGATCTGCTATTTTCACAATATTTATCTGTGGAACCGAGTCAAACAAAATGTATGCCTCAATGCCTCAACTCCTACAATTCCAAGTGTTTGTCACTGGATACAGTGACAACCAAATATGACTATTTTAGGGGGTCGCAGCCTGAAAAGGTTGAGATTCTCAACCTTGAGAACCACTAACTTAAAGTATGTTTAACTCAGTATCTAAATTGACAAAGTAAAAAAGCTAATAATAGTGGAGCAGTACAATATTTGAGTAGAAAAACAAATTGAAATACTGTAAGAAAGTAAATAAAAGTCAAATTAAACATAAGTAAAGTAAATATACTAGTAACTTTCCACCAGTGGTAACTTATAGTTAAAGTAATGCTGTAAGACTTTCAATTTAAAAAGTTGTTTTTGATATAGGACAGTATTTTTCATATCAACCAATCCACATAAATGTGTTGTGTGGCTACTTCTTCATTTATCTCTCTCTCTGTCTCTCTCTCTATTTTTAGTCGTGAGTGTCCGCCGCCCCCCCTCCTCCCCACACTGAGAATCGCAGTGCGCACAGACAGACGCTGTGATGACCACGTAGCCCACCAGAGGAGGCGTGGCCAAAGAATACTCCCCCCTCCCCTCCCCTCCCCCCCGCAAGTGGTGACACAGTTATGACTTCAAGTGTTGAATGATAACTACAGTGCCGTTCGACCTCCTCGACATGACGCTCGCCCCCAAGGAGCTGTCCAACCTGCTGGGCATCATCTCGGAGGAGGCCTGCACCAACACCTTCGAGAGCCTCTCGTCGGCCTTCCACCATTACTTCGGCAAGGCGGACCACTTCCGCGTGGGCTCGGTGCTGGTGATGCTGCTGCAGCAGCCCGACCTGCTGCCCAGCTCGCCGCAGCGCCTCACCGCCCTCTACCTGCTGTGGGAGATGTACCGCACCGAGCCGCTGGCCGCCAACCCCTTCGCCGCCGTGTTCGCCCACCTGCTCAACCCCTCCCCCGTCGGCGGAGAGGAGCACGAGAAAGTGCACTCTGGTGGGTCTGACAAAACGAAATGTAGAAATGGATGTGGTAAAGAATCCTTTTAATGTCGATTTAACCGCTTGAACCCTAGCATCCCTGTTCTGGTACGAATATTCGGTAAAAATAGCAGATCTACAAGCCATTCGGCCATTATGTAACCTTTTTGATGACATCGGTTGTGTAGATCGGTTTCCGATCTACACGCTCTCAACGTGTTGCAAGCTTGTATATTGGCTATAGTGGTTAAATAATGTTCAGTTCATGAAACTGAAGTTAATGGTTATATTTTGTTTGAAATGTAACAAAATATTAAGTGAAATGTTCTCAAATAGAAGATTTTGCACTTTTTCTTTATACAAAATATCGGTAATCTGTGGTCCAGAACTCTCCAAAATCGGGATTGGCATCGTTCACCTAAATCTGGCATCAGTCGGGCTCGACTCTTGTGGTCTCTTGATGTGTAACTGACTGTGTGCATTGTGTGATCCCTTCCAGGTTTCCTGCCACCCATCACCCAGCCAGAGAAGTTCTTCCTGTCCCAGCTGATGCTGGCGCCGCCCAGAGAGCTGTTCAAGAAGACGCCCCGGCAGGTGTCCTGCATGGATGTCAGTAACATGCCCCAGTCTATAGACATCAGTGGACTGCAGTTGGCCTTAGCAGGTACATGGAGCTAAACATCTAAACCAGTGGTTCTCAAACCTTTACATTTCAAGGAAGCCAAGAATGCTGTTAGACTTTTATATTTTGTAACTGTCGGTTGGAAACCTTGTATGTCCAAAACCAGCACTTTTCAAAGGTGACAGGTGCCGGACAGCAATGTTGTTATAATATTTAATATGTTAGCTACTGTTTCACTAAACATTTAGCATCGTTCACACTGTCCAGGTTTGTAATCATAAGCATGTTATGTGTACAGAGCGCCAGTCGGAGCTGCCCACACAGAGCAAGGCCAGTTTCCCCAGCATCCTGAACGACCCCGATCCTGATTCGTCCAACTCAGGCTTCGACAGCTCAGTGGCCAATCAGATCACAGAGTCTCTGGTGACGGGACCCCGCCCTCCACTAGAAAGTGAGTAAGCAAGCATTGCCATCACAGCTTTTAACCCCGCTTGAACCCTAGCGTCCCTATTCTGGGGGGAGCATTTGCCGAAAATAGCCGTGAGCTCGTAGATGGGCTATTTTCGGCGAAGGGATTTGGTGTTGAGAGAGGGGAAAAAGAGCGGACCAAGTACAGAGCTGACCCCGGTCAGCAAAGTATTCGTTTTCTAAATATAGAGGGAGTAAAGTATAGATCAAAAGAACGTACTCCAGGACGTGGTCGCTAAAACAGGGCGTGTTTGACACTGCTGCCATTTCCCGGTATTCGATATTATAAATCTGATTAATCGATAAAGTAATCGATAGCATTAGTCGCTAAGAAAATAATCTATAGTTGCAGCTCTAATCTCTCTCTCTCCCTTCCAGGCCACTTCCGTCCAGAGTTCATCCGGCCGCCCCCTCCCCTCCACGTGTGCGAGGACGAGCTGGCGTGGCTGAACCCCACGGAACCGGACCACAGCGTCCAGTGGGACCGCTCCATGTGTGTGAAGAACAGCACCGGAGTGGAGATCAAACGCATCATGTCCAAGGCCTTCAAGAGCCCACTGTCTGCCCAGCAGCAGTCTCAGGTTAGGGGGAAGGGGGTATGGGTGCCAGGTAGGGCGTAGCATATTCGCGCGAGCCAGACTGTTGCCTCCTACAATTTTCAAATGCTTCCGTCATGCAGTCTGGAGCAACGGAGGCTCTGAAAATGATCAGAGGATAAAGAGGATGTGACGCCTCCTCCCCGCTTCCGTTTCGTCTTTACAATTGCGCAAATTTGTCCTAATATAAATCAAAATAATCGCAGCACATATAGCTTGCTGCTTATCAGAAATGGAAATTCTAAAATAAAATGTAAAGATATTTTAATATACATTTTCGTGAACGGAAATGACGAACAGATGACAGCTTCCGTTCTCAGCTTTCGGGATGTTTAGTTCCACAAGTTCTCTATATAGCATTCGGAGATTGTGGAATAGTTGTCTGGCTACGCGAGACTAGGCGCAGCACGACCTGTTGTGAGCTTGTAGATATGTTATTTCCAGTGTGTGACACCCTTGCGCAACTAAGTATAAATCAGGCATATGCATCTCTTCATTTGTTCCCTTCTGCCTCTTAGAGGGATAGTTTGACTTTTTTTCTATCAATTAGTCACCCCATGGAGACTTTGGAGAATTCATGGATATTTTTCATTTTTGGTTGCATTCCTTGTAGGAGACACAAAGGAGACTCTTTGTGTCTCCTACCGGAACCGCTGCCGGTCATCACATTATTGGCCTAGGAATGCGACAAAAACATGTCCATGAATTCAAGTCTCCATGAGGTGACTAATCGAAGAAAAAAAAAGTCATTTTGGGGGTGAGCTATCCCTTTAAAGTCATACTGTATAAACCTTTTCAGTTGAACAAGTTATTTAACACAATAGCCATTCCACATAAATTTGCCAGAAATGTATATAGTTTCTGAAAATGTTGGATATCATGTCACAATTAGAATTTAAATAAATCATTTGGCTCCTCTTTCCTCTCCTCCCTCCCCCCACCCACCCCTGTAGCTGCTGGGTGAGCTAGAGAAGGACCCTAAACTGGTGTACCACATTGGCCTTTCGCCGGCCAAGCTGCCTGACCTGGTGGAGAACAACCCGCTGGTGGCCATCGAGATGCTGCTCAAACTGATGCAGAGCAGTCAGATCACAGAGTACTTCTCGGTGCTGGTCAACATGGACATGTCTCTGCACTCCATGGAGGTGGTCAACAGGTTAGTGGGACCAGTAAAGGAAGCCCAAATTATGCTTGACTGTGTGCCTTGTCATGCATGTGTGACACCGGCACCCAACTAAGTATAAATCACTGGTAACCTAATAGATTTTGTCTGTCTTTCCATTTTCCTTTTTGGGCAAACATTTGATGACGTGTGGAACTCCATGTTGGGCAAACGTTGGGGGCGAGCTTGTTGCGAGCGTTTCACCCAGAATAGGGATGTATAAAGTATAATATAATGGAAACATATTCTCATCCTATATCTCAGGGGGAAAGATTTACATATTTTCATACCGTCATATGACATAAGATGTTATAGAGTAACAATGTCAGCCAGGGGTGCCGTGGATGAAAAAGTTATTTACAGGAGCGCCCTGAGCCCAAAACGTTTGAGAACCCCTGTTGTAGAAGACTGTGAGTGACCTGTTTCTTAAACCAGAACATTAAAGGTTTGTGTGTGTGCATATTTCAGGTTGACGACAGCTGTAGACCTCCCTCCAGAGTTCATCCACCTCTACATCTCCAACTGCATCTCCACATGTGAGCAGATCAAAGACAAGTACATGCAGGTGAGGAGAACAGGACACTTCACAGTCTCAGACAAGAAGTGTTGATTTTGACAGCACATTTTGATTTAGTTTTAATCATAGTCTTCTGAATACAATTTCATTTAGTTTTAGTCATCTGAAATGTTTTAGTTTTAGTGGACTAAATATCATAAGATTTTAGTCGACTAAACGTACAGTTGATTTATTCGACTAAAATGTATTTTGGAGGTGCTTTGATGGCATTGTAATGCCTGATTTTACACTTGGTTGCGTGCTGAAAATAGACGATCTACAAGCCCACAACGCGTCGCAGCGCGACATTTTGTGAGCTTGCAGATCTGCTATTTTCAGAGTGCAAAACCCGAGCGCATACAAGCATAAAATGACTTGTCTTTTAGTTCTACTGGATCTCTACTCCACTACTACCCTAACATTTTAATCTAGTTTTTATTTGCTGACGAAATTGTCAATATATTTAGTCTTAGTTTTAGTCATCATAGCTTAGTTTTTATTTTGTTTTCGTCAGTGAAAAAAGGTAGTCGACTGCAGACGTCAGTCATTTGAAAGATGAAATTCATGTATCTCTTCTGCACATCCGATTCCTTTTCCCTGCAGAACCGTCTGGTGCGCCTGGTGTGCGTCTTCCTCCAGTCGCTGATTCGCAACAAGATCATCAACGTGCAGGACCTGTTCATCGAGGTGCAGGCCTTCTGCATCGAGTTCAGCCGCATCCGCGAGGCCGCCGGCCTCTTCCGCCTCCTCAAGACCCTAGACACGGGAGAGAACCCCACAGAGGCCAAGCCTGCCAAATAACGCTCCCTACAGAGTGCCTGTAGAGACGGGAAAAGTGGCCCTAGCTGCCATTTCATGCCCCCTGTGTTAAACGGAGAACGCCCACAGTGGCTTGGTACATAGACCCCGCCCCCTCATCCACTCAGTGATCATTGGGTTTCCTCTATGCTGGTTCTCAAAGTGGGGTCTGGGGGGGAGGACCCCCAGGGGTCCTTGAGGGAGTTCCACATCAAAATTAGGAACAGGTTAACCACTTAAGTCCTATCTAGAAAATAGTGAAAATAGCCGGTATACAAGCTCACAACACAACGTGTTGTGAGCTTGTAAATCGACTATTTTCACTGGTTTTGAATATCTTTGCCCATGAAAAGCCCAAAATAGGGACGCCAGGTTGAAAGTGGTTAATTTCACTATAATTTTACCAGCTAGAAGGTAAGAGAGAGAATGTACTGTTTAAGAACGACTGTTCAGATCATAGGTTTCACTCTCTCCACCTACTGTACACTATAGACAGTTGTAGAATTATGTACTTAAACTAATTTAACAGCTAAGATCTTCTCTTGGGGGCCCCTGGCAACAACATCTTAAAATGTGGGGTCCGTGGCCAAATGCGTAACAACTTGGAGGTCCTTGACATGAAAACGTTTGAGAACTACAACTGCTCTAAGCATCTTTGATATTGATAAGGGCTTTATTCCCAAGTTAAAAAAAAACTATTATGTTTTAGTTAAGATGCTTTTGGGGAGCTCAGTAGTTTGGGGAACACTAGCCGAAGTGAGGCTCAGTATTGTAAATATTTAGTAATCTACTGTAATCATCAGACTCAGATCTTACTGTTCTCTCCAAGTCATCTGCAGCTCCATTCAAAACTTACTATTTTTACTTATCCCTTTTCTGGAAGAAAAATAAGAAACTATGGACTTGATTTGAAAAAGGTTTTTCTCTCCTTTAGAGACTGATGCCTATGTTATTGTTACATTAAACAAGGATTGAAAAGAAGTGTCTTTCAGGTTGCTTGCTTGTGCTTTCATTGGTTTGTCTTAATACGTACACTACACCAGCGGTTCTCAAACTGGGTGCCATCGTAAATCCCAAGGCACAGCTGTATTTATGAAGGAGCAATTTACAAGCCCACGACAACACGCCTCGATGCAACGTGTTGAGCTTGTAGATTGGCTATTTTCGTTAAAGCATTTAATGAGCGTAAATTCTTGCTTCCATGCTCAAATAAGGGATGCCACATGCCAGGTTGAAAGTGGTTAGAATTTGCACAAAGTACTGATAAGTAATTTCCTTTCACTGATATGTTTAATGGCTGTGGCTAGCGATTAAGGGGCTGGAGCTAGGCTAAATAATGTGAGGTTGTCACACCATTTGAGAAACACTGCTCGAGGCCACCCTTTGACCATAGAAACTAATCAGCACAGTTTGATAGAAAACATCTTTATTTCATATATTTGCGTTATTTGGAATGCATAAACCAGTGGAAATAGTGGGCTAAATATTCTTAAGTGGCAGAGAGCATCCCTCTCCCTGTCACACTCCTACAAATCTTAGAAGTACCATCGGAAATGTTACATCAATGCTGTTATAAGAGTCATATCTGTGTCCTCTTCAATTTAAACCACAAACCTGGGGGGGGTTGCTTTTTCGGACAAAGTAAGTCCACGCACATTTCATTTTCATTTTCATTCGTCTTTGGCAGTGTCTTGTTTATAGGTCACTGCCACCATTTCATTTTGTTTATCATAATCGTCGCTGTCAGGTGGAAACCTTGTACATCCAAAACGGTTACTTTTCAGTAAATAGAAAAAAATAACCTGTGTTCCAATGGATCCAATGTAGTTATTTAATCACAAGCTCTGGTTAATACTTTTCATTAGTTAAATATTTATAAGACCCACAGACAGACTTGACCACTTTAGCTTCAAACTTTGTTTGCTCAACACTCTTGTATGACAAAGTAGGACATACATTTACAAAAAAACATAAAAAGTTTAAATATGGAGATACAAGGTTTCTACCCAACAGCAACGATATGTATTCTGGTGTCACGATATCCTGAAGATAACCAATTTGCATATGAGGATGTTTAATTTGGACTCAGGCTTTCTTCATGCCGTGTGCCACCAGGCAGGCGAACACCGTCATCACCATCTTTGGTTTCACCTCCACCAGGTCTTCTGGCAGAGCGTATACTCGCGCACCGATTTTCCTCGCCATGGAGATGGCGTACCTGGCAACAAAGTAACAACAAAGATAGAGGACCGTTAAGAGTTGCATTACTACATTTTGTGTACTTTTATTATCGGCAAATCTATCACGCAGTTTGGTCAAACTGGGCAGATAAACAGTCTACAAAAAAAAAATGTGAGAGAATATGCTGTATAGCGGTGGCAAACAAAGGAGAAAAATACTGTATAATTTTAAGGCATGGCAACTTGTGTACAAAGTGTATTTGTATAGCATATTTCAACAAGTCAATTCAAAGTGCTTTAAATGAAACATTAAGCATTAAGACAGCAACAAAGTAGTTGTAATTCCTAAGAATAAAAATAAACCAGACATACTTTGCGTTGTTGAGTTTCTCTTCCTCCGTGAGGTCCTCCGTCTTCAGCAGGTCGTAGCGAATAGAGCCAGGCTGGATGGCGTCAATCAGGTCCAGAACAGGCATGCTGGTGCTGATGGCGCCATCCTACACACATACAAAACGTATATCTTTGGTGTGCAACACGCGCGCAGCGTAGTATACAGTAAATCACCCCTAAGAACCGGGGCGGATCAGGTGCTGATGGACACATACTGTACACTACATACTGTTGTTATTGTACAAAGCAAGTATAGAGGTATACACAGTAACAGTCCTGAGTGTTAATTCATCCAAAGTGATCCATAAATGAACACTCAGGATGTTACTGTGTACCTAATGAAATGCACAGCTATTCAACTGGTTGGTTGAATTAAGCACTGGTTAATGCAGCCATTATCCTGAAGAGGGCAGCATCCTCTACAATTTAGGCATTTAGCAGATGCTCTTACCCAGAGCAACTTACAAGCTCGGTTAACACATACATCAAATCCAGATAGACAGTGTAGTGCCTCAGTAAACTAGGATCACGAGTAACCCAAGAACCTTGTACCTAGCGTCTAAATAAGCCTATCAAAAATAATAATCTGTACATTTAAATTATAGGATACCAGGTACACAATGAACCTAGCATCTGTTTAAATAACATACTATCTAAATTGTAAATTGTAACATTGTGGTCAAGAAAAACTCTAGGTAAAATAGCATGCATCCACTGGATGCAACGTTAGTTAGTTAATGCATCTTTTTGGAATAAAACGTGGCATATGGTGCAGCATGCACACCTAAAAAAACATCACTGCTATGGTATATACACTGTATAATATGACCTCTATAAATTGTCTTTCTAAGCTTCCTACTCAGACAGCAGGGATACATGTATTGCCAGAGGAGAGAGTCTTAACCCCATGAACCCTAGCGTTCCTATTCCGGGGCCAACTATTGGCAGAAATAGCAGAAGCATCACAACATGGCGCATTATGTGCTTGTAGATTGGCTATTTTTGGCGAAGAGATTTGGTGTAGAGGGAAAAAGGAGCGGACCAATCCCTTGGGACCCTAGTCAACTAAGTATATAGGGTTGAAGTGGTTAATCCCCCCAAAAATACTGCAATGTCCTTTTCATGAGATTTAACTTGTTTCATTTGTGTTCCATTAGCTTGAATTCAGTGACAGAATATAATAGGCCACATGTCATGAAAACAGGGAGTAGCAGTAGAAGAAGCTCACCTTGAAGCCACTGAAGGTGGGTTTGCCCGCCTGTGTGAGCATGCCATTGGCCCAGGACACGATGATGTCATCATTTACTTTCTGACCTTCCCCCAGGTTCTCCAGGATGTTCAGTGTGTACCTGAGGAGACGGACAGCATTCAGTAACAGAAGAGAGAGACTTGCGATAACCGGGTATGTGCTCACCCAAACTATGTGCACATAACAGTTGAGACTTGAGGCCGCAACTGGCACTACAGTTTGCATAACCTGTGGCATAAATTTGAATACTTATTGGCGAAAGTAAAAAGATGAAATCAATTTAATTTGACCCCACTTCATCTTTGATCCTGTATTGACTTTGTGAGCACCTCATCACTACCTGGACTGGAGTCCTCACCCGTTGAACTCTAAGAAGCACTCGGCTCGCCTTTGTTCTCTGAAATCGATTTCGGATCGATGTACTGAAGAGAAGAATGCATGTGAATGGCCATGTTCCCACGTAACTGTAAAAGTCCCCATCCACCGATTGGTTATTATGTCACTAATCTCTCAAGAACAGATTCAGAACTGCGCTCAAAAGTTAAAAACGCTGGGGGCTGTTTTTCCTTTTTTTTTTTACCTGGGATCCCAGATTGTTATGTCACTGACTGTAGGACTGGGGGTTGTTGCCGACACAATTGTTGAGATTCTTTTAAGCTTCTGCACTTTATTGGCCACACACGTGTACATATTGGTGCACCAAGTCTATATAGGCTATGGATAGCCCAGTTTTGTTGGGTCTGCTGCTTGCTATGCGTTTAAATTCAAGTAATTTATTACTTTGCAGTTTGCACCATTGAGCCAGCTCTCTCTCTCTCTCTCTCTGCTACAAAAAAACATCACATACACACCTGGCCTCAGTTATACTACATCGTAGGATGGCGTCACTCAGCAAAAATAACAGATCTATAAGTTATCAACGTGTCACTGTCCTATGATGGAGTCTAAATTAAACTTGTGGCCGCCCTAATATTAAGTCTGTGACCGTTTTCTGGGAAAGTTTTCAAAAAGGTCAGTCAATTTAAGTTGTTTGAACTAATATGTGCATCAGCAGGCCTAATAAATCAGGTTATAAGAATGTACTGTTTATTAGAAATCTGCATCTGCACCCAGAATCACAGTTATACTGTATAACAGGTGTAAGGTAAACCCTACTGGAAAAAACTCGTATTGTATCGGTATAGACATCAGTCGATTTGACCATGCAAATAATCAGTAATAATCGGATATGGACCAAAATGTCACTATTCTGCCTCTCTAATGCAAAGATATTGAAATTGCACTTGTCACTTGCCAGAAACATTTCTAAATGCAGATTCTACAGAATTATTTTTAACACCTTAGTTTGTGTTTTGATTTGTCTGTTGATTAATTTATCTCTAAGTCTTTTGACTTATTTATTTGTTGCACTGTGCTGCTGTAACGCCGCAATTTCAACGCATCGCAAAGGCGACGAGTTGTGAGCTTGCAGATAGGCTTTTTTTTTTTAAATGTACCATCCTGGATTTTGCTGTGATTAGGAAGTGGTAGCAGCGATTTCTTTACCTCCTCATGAGCTGCCAGAGGAGTGCCAGGGTGAGCTTGCGGTTCCCTTCGTTGAGGTCCTGTCCCGCGATGCCCACCAGAGAGAATTTAGCCTCGTTCTTCCCCAGCGCCACTGCGTAGTTACAGTTCTCCAACTACAAGACATGGACGTGTCAAGGTTCATTCATGCCTGATTTACACTAAAGTATAGATTTATACTAAAGTATAAATCAGGCTTTTAGTCAGATTGGACAATAAGGCGTCATTGTGACTATGTCTGTGACTATGGCATCCATAAGCCTCTCATACATTCTCCTCCAAGGCCAAAACATGGAAATAATACAAACTTTCATGTCTAGATTCTCTTGTACCTTCTTCATGTTGCCTCCAAGTTTAGAATAGGGAGATTTGTTGACTTTGTCCCAGTTTACTGGAACATTGATCTTCTCATACAGCTGGAAGATGATTAATGCATCATCAAGGTCTCTGTAACACACATGCACGCACAGTCAAAATATCACTGGTATCACACAACATTAGGCTGATATGACTATAAACAGGAGGCCTGTAGCCGCTCATGTTATGAGCAACTTCCTGTCAATAAACTCAGTGCATGAAGAAGGTAGTGCACGCACATCCGTGGCCCAGGTGCAAGACACGCAAACGTATCACAAAAAGAAATAGAGTCTGCACACTGGTGATGCTGAAAATTATGCGTTTAGATCTATTCAGATCTGAATATATATGTCCTGATGACAACACAATAAAAATTAGGGGTGTGCCGATATATCGTCCCGCGATATATCGCGATACGTTTTCGCGACGATATGTATCGTTTTGGGAAAAAAAAATATCGTTTTTGAAAAAAAAAAAAAATTTTTTTTTTTTTTTTTTTTTTTTTTTTTACAATCATAATAATCAGGCATGCAAACGGCCCCGAAGTGAAAAGAGTGACAACATGTTTTTTTTTCGGGTCAGGTGTCATACTATTTGGATTCAAAACGGCTATTGTAGCTGAAAAGCTACAAGTTTGCATGTCTGAATAATGCAAAAACAGAATTATTTGTTTGCATTTTCTTTTTTTCTCCTCCATATATTTTCATAATAAAAAAAGTGCGTATCGTATCGTATCGAAATCGTATCGAAGTTGTGAGCCAAATATCGTATCGTATCGTTTGGTGAAATTAGTGTATCGGCACACCCCTAATAAAAATACAGCGAAGCTTTTTCAGCACCACCAGTGTGCAGAGTCAATAAACTCAGCGCAACCATGATTTTTTTTTACAAGTGTTTGTTTTGAGGAGTGCTCATTTTAAATCACTCAACGTACTGCGTACCACCTGTTTCAAAATTGCACACACAACGTCCTGCATAATGGAGGTGCAATATTGGTGAGTTTATCATTTAATACAGTCATATGGGACTTTTAAGTTTCATGAATGGGGCTGTCAATGGAGGGAATTGCAACTTAAGAGGTTCCAAATAGATACCCTCTAACTTGCTTGCGGTTAGACCAGTGGTTCTCAAAGTGAAGTTCCAGGGACGCTCAGGGTTCCTTGAGGGGGTTCCAAATGGACCCTTACAGGTCTGTAATTCTCAGAATTAAAAAAGTTTGAGAACCACTGCGCAACACAAGCTGTTGCCATGAATGAATGCCCTGAATCATGGAAAGGGGAAAGGTGAAGCATTGGCATCACATTGACACCAATGTGACATGACATCACAGACATGACATCACATTCGGGGGCAAAGAAGGAGCATGTGAGCCCCAGGAAAGCTTCCGTAGTTAAGAAATGGTTTCAAAATGAATGAGTGTCCTTACACATAGAGGTGGTTGACACGAGGGTTGACGCCCAGTGAGTTCATCCAGTTTCTGAAGGTGCGTTCCTCCCTGGTCTCACCTGATGGGAAAAGACCATGGTGAAAAGACTGCTGTATCCCCATGGGAAATAAGTCAAGTTAATGAGATGCTGTGTTGTGGGTGGGATGTGGCTGATTTAAGCAGTCACATCTCCAAGAGTCCAAACTAATTGGACTCTGAGCTGGGTAAAACTAAAAACTACAAGACTTACAAGACTAACAAAAATAAACTGAAATGAACAAGAAGTGAAAAATAAAAATAAAGACATGAAAAATACAGAACTATAATCTGAGCCTCAGACGCGCTCACCTAGCCTGATTATCAGACTGAAGCTGCGTGGAGCTTCAGTCTGACATTGGCTCCAGTGTATGCAATTACAAGGGGGAGGGGATTAGAATTGCCCTAAACCAATCCTAAGGGACCCCCACCTCCGACTCTCATTGGACAATGCATTTTGTACCGAATAAATCCTAGGTTCACATTTACAACACCAGACCAAGAGGCAGTCCACTCAGAGAATGGGCGGGGTCGATGGTCTGGAACCAGGCTAGCGCTCACCAGTGGTGGAAAAAGTACTCAAATTCTTTACTTAAGTAAAAGTACCAATACTGCAATGTAAAAATACTCTGTTACAAGTAAAAGTCCAGAATTAAAAATTGACTTGAGTAAAAGTACAAAAGTATTGGCATCAAAATGTACTTAAAGTACCAAAAGTACTAAATATTTGAAAATAGCCGGTCTACAAGCTCACAACGCGACGCGTTGTGAGCTTGTAGATCTGCTATTTTCAAATACCCTATGTATAGAATAGGGCTAAAGTGGTTAATGTCTGTTTCATTATATCATAATTTGCATCTGAAAAGTAACTAGTAACTAAAGTTTTCAAATAATTGTAGTGGAGTAAAAGTACAATATTTGCCTCTGAGATGTAGTGGAGTAGAAGTAAAAGTATTGAAAATTGGAAACACTCAAGTAAAGTACAAATACCTCAAAATTGTACTTAAGTACAGTACTTGAGTAAATGTACTTAGTTACTTTCTACCACTGGCTCTCACCCTCAATGGAGCTCCAGTCAATGTCCTGGTTCTCTGGTTTCTTCAGCGCTGGGTACTTGTTGAACAGGTTGGCCACGAAGGCCAGGTTCAGCTTGGGGTTCCCGCGCACCACATCTGTCGCTGTGACGAACTGCCGTGCCCCCAGTCGCTCCGACTGGACCAGCATGCACTCTGCCCTTTGCAAGTCATCTGTCTCCTGCAATGTGATTGATTGATTTTATTCGGTAGAAGAATTATACAAGTTCAACGCAACTTATAACCAGGATAGACACAAACTGTAATGAAACACTTAGTTCCAAAGTGGTCCTGTACGTGGGGCTCTAACTATCGATATTTATATTCTTAATAAGTGAACTAAGTGATCTATATGCACTTACCCTGAGTCCTGACATGTCGATGGCAATAGGTGGAATGCCCTCCTCATCTCCGCTGGGAGCCACTTGGTTCAGTATGTTGTAGTAAGCCTTAGAGTCCTGCAATTTAAACACACATTATTGTCTCTTATCTTCAGATTCAAGAGTGATTCATGAGCGTTACTGTATGTGTTGACATTATTTGCAGTGATTCTCAACTTTTTTCATTTCAAGGACCCCCATATGCATTATGCCACGGACCCCCGCATGTTATCTCCGGGACCCCAATATACACTGTAAAATCCTCCAATATGATTTAACTCTGAGAGTGTACAAATGGAACCAAATGGACCCGTAAGGGTCCATTTGGTTCCATTTGTACACTCTCAGAGTTACAGACCCGCAAGGATCCATTTGGACCCCTGGTGGTCCCTGGACTCAACGTTGAGAACCATATCACATACACATGGACGTACTATATTCACTATTCAGTATATATTTCCATATGTATATGAATACATTTACAGGGGAGTACATGCACGTGTACTCATGTGTGTCCTCCTGTGTTACCTTGATATCAGAGCTGAAGTTGTTGAGCTTGGGACATCCGGCCTCTTCCAGGTGATAGTTGGCCCAGCGCAGCAGCAGCTCCTCTGGAGACAACTTCATCAGGTCCTCCAGACTCTCCCCGTCACGCAGCAGGGCGATCAGAGCTGTAAAACAGCACATACAGTACACATTAGGGCTGGGTATCGCCTACAACCTCTCACGATCGACACAATATGCATCGCGATACACAGAGGCCACGATATATTGATTTTGAATAATGACCATGTCCTGCAGGATTTACTACACACAAGAGCTCTTGTTTATTAATTAGTCTGTATAACAGCAAAGGCTAAGCCTTAAGTATTGCACAAATTTAAACATTTAAATTTAACTGACTATCCACAACCAAAGTGGAGTGATTCAAGCGACTACGTGCATGGGAACGCACCTTGAGTGCGCAAATGGATGACATCATATTGATGACACACAGAAATTCACCTAAATAAATTCACAATTATGTGAAAACTATTAAAGGGATTTACTTCCTTGGCCTGCGCGCACGCACGCATGCACACACAAAACACACACACACACACACACACACACACACACACACACAATACATAATGTGCCCCCTTTTCTTTGACCTGGCGATAACAAAGTTGGTGTTACATTTTGAGATAACTTCATGCAGTCAGCTGCACACAGACAATGATTGAAGCTCATTTTGAGATATGGTAATAGCACCATAGCATACAAGTACTTATTTAAGTAACTTTATGTGGCACTGTCACACACAGATTATAAAGAATGACGGAGTAAGAATCTTGGACTACTGGCTTCTGAAGATCAACTCAATACACATGCGCCACACAAGCAAACACACACACACGCACCTTCGTTTTTACTGAGCTCGATATCAGCAAACAGGCCAATCTTGATGACCTGCCACAGCAGACCGAGGACCAGGTGCTGCCTGCCTTCCTTTAGGTCCTCAGCTCCGATGTTCACCACATGACAGCCGATGGCTGACGCGGAGTTGAGAGCCAGGTTCAAGTTCTCCTGTTAGGGGAAGACATCCAGGACAGGATCACATGCAGTGGACGACTTAGTATATTTAATAATCCCTCAAGCCAGGCTACATCTATCTCTTCCAAATGAATGCACAGACTGCTGCAGAGCGTATGTAAATTTGCACCGTAAAAGTGGAGAACAGGAAGGCCATTCAAACAATTACGAGACAGTATTCACAATATTTGCCTTTACTGCGATTGTAAGAATGACAGTGATCGGGCTGGACGTGATTGAATGAATCTATGACTTGAACACTGACTGGCATTCAGATTGCTGGGCTGGCCTGGATCTATCCATTACATAATAATTAAACACCAGTAAATGGCAGTAAACTTTTCTAGTTTATCTACTAGTACCACCAAACAATTTAAAGGGCAACCAACCACTAGAATATTTTATTCTAGCTGGATGGGAAAACAGTGAAAATGGCATGTGAAGTTTAGACTGTACCAGTTATTATTAGCCTGCCCTGCCTGCAGCAACACAGCAGCTTATTGTAATTCTTTGTCAGTCTGACTGTGAGCAGTAGAACTCAAGAACAGATGCTGGGACTTTCATGAAACTACTTTGTCACGATCTGTAGGCTGCCCCGGAGACATGGTAAAGTTTTGAGTCAAAAAGTTCAAGGGCAAGGTCACAATTAAGTTCAAGATAAAAAATAAATAAAAAAGCATCTCAGGAACAGACATGAGATGCTGGTGTGGGCAATGTTTTTATTTTAATGTTGCCTGTGGATAAAGTGCCACACAACCACAGTTAAGGCTACAGCATACTTTTACAACTTTTACAATTGCATCATTGCAGAGAAAACAAATGTTGCCTTGCCGAAGTTTGTTTCGGCAGTTCTTGCACCTCCAAGATTGTCTGGACTACTAGCGGAACATCACCGCAATGACACCAATGCAAATTGTTTGCAGAAATTCAGGGTGCAAAGTTTCAGCACTGTGTACCGTGGGCGGAGTCTAAAGCAGAGATCACAATCAATAAATTGCATAAAATAATTGCGTCCACAGAGAACTTGTTCAGTATCAGATAGCCAGGGGAAAAAAAAAATCTTTTGAAGTATGATTTACTTGGTTTTAAGGATAATTAAGTATGTATAAATGCACTGCAGTACTTGTTTTTATGTACAGCCCTTTGGGACATGTTTTGTGATATTGGGCTATAATAAAATGTGGGCTTTGACTTGAAGTCGACTATTTTCAGCAAGCGACACTGCTGTATGGCGCCTTATAAACCAGGCTTAAAACGGTGTTGTCTTGTCGCCAGTCGTTGGTCTGAACTAGGCTTTACCTGTGTGGTGAAGGGTGTGAGTTTCTTCTTATTGATGGTCCTCTCATCTATGGTATCAGGGACTGACAGGTTGATCATCTTACTAAACACAAGCAAGAGAGAGATGTAGTGTATGTAAACAAATCCAGAACATGTGAGATAAGTTTCACAGCACCGCATAGTTCACATAGTCTGTGTAGTCGAAAAGAGCCTAAGTTATGTCTGGTTCTCATTCATTCTTCTAAAAACTTGAAGCTTTCATAGTTTACCATAGAACGATTCCATCACCCATTGCAGTGAACAGGTCGTCGTTGTTGGGGTCCATGGGCAGAAGGTGCTTACAGTCCGGATCATTCTCCAGGGCTTTATTCACCCAGTTCACAAAGGCCACCTTCTCCTCCTCTGTAGATGGCAAAACTTAAGTATTGGTAATATGGTATACAACTGAAGCATTATCTGGTGAATGAAAAGTCAGTGAAAAAGTGGAATATACCACAAAACAGGATGCTAAAGTAAGCCAATCGTTATGCATCTCATTGGCGATGTTTGAAGAACAACCACTTCCTCAGTGAGTCGTTGATTGAAATTGATTGTCCTGGTGACACTTCTGAACCCGTTTACATGTCAAATAGTTATCTGACCTGAATAAGAATGCTGTGTGCCAGACTGCTCAGACGTTCCTGCAATAGCACAGATTCCTTCCTTCTTATTGATGGCTTTCCTGAAGGTTTTAGACACCTCTGAGCTCTTCAGTCCATGAACAACCTGAAGGAAGGACATCAAGAAAACACATGCAAACCACATGGTCAAAATGACTTCACTAAAAATTGAGCACACCCACTTCCAAAAAGGTGTCAGTGGTGGACTTGAAGTTTCAAAAGTGAGACTGTCACCTAAATGTTGGCTAAATGTGTAATATTGCTTAATTAAACTGTATCCAGACATGATCTTCCCGTAGTTTCTTATTCCTGGAAATCGTGCAGTCTAATCGTTCAGTTGATAAAATGACAGGCTTCCCATACAGTATGTGCCAACACAGACCCTCTCATAGACAGCTAGCCTAACTGCAGAGCCATGGCTTAAAAATGTAGTGCCGTTGAAAAAGCTGCTTAAAGCAATGTTGAACTTGAATCTTGGGTTGTATAGTTAGCTTTACATGGACTTATCATCATCCTATAATTCTACAAAGCTCGCTATTTGGCTCTGTGAGTCTGTCTGTGCCCAAAATCTCTTCTCCCCGGTTCTCCTAAGTGGCTGGAGCAATTGATCTGCATTTGCACACAGCCATTGACCATTACCATGTGCACAGAACACCGAAGCCTGTTTTTCTGCTTTCCCCAAATGTCAGCTGTTTACTAGTTTTTGTGTTCACTGGCTCCCGGGTTGCCAAATCATGTGCGTGAAACAAGCGCTGGTGTTGCCACGTCCGTGAAACAAGCGGACCTTGACGCACGCATGGTGCTCATATCCCCCGACGGGTATGGTCTAGTCTATACAACTCAAGGTTCAACCCAAGTTGGGTGGAGCTTCCCTCCATGCAGGACATATATGACGTATGGTGTGTCAGAAAAGCTTGCATGCTTATCAAAGAGTCTAGCCATCCCAACCACAGGCTGCCACTTGGCAAGTGGCTTCGCAGCCACAAGGCCCCTGGCAGTAGGCTGTGAAATAGGTACTTCCCCAAGGCAATCGTGGGATGTTTTTGAATGAGCAAATACACATTTTACTCTTGTGAAATTGTGACGTAACAATCAAAATATTCAATCTTGAATACTGTTAAGTCCCTTTCATACTTGGAAATATTATCCATAATCCCCACTTATTCACATTGTGGACATGTTTGTCTACGTGTGTAGGGCTGCAACTATTGATAATTGTCTTAGTTATTACTCTACCGATTACTTTCTCGATGTGTTTTTTTCGACAATTTGTTTTATTAAGTCAATGAAGTGGCACAAAAAAACATTTAATTGACTTTTTATAATCGACTAAATCGCTTACTCTGATTAACCACTTATTAGCCATATTTAATACTTAATCATACAACAGTGCTGCACAAAAATAGGAAAAATAGTAGATCTACAACCTCGCTCTGCAATTTTACCTATTTTAAAAAACATTTAAAAATAAAGAAAGCTAAATTGTCCCCCAAAGTTGATTCTTTTTATTCAAATCGATTAAATCGTTTAGATCAAGTAAACGTTGCACCCCAATACATGTGTAACTAAGGTAACATACTTCAGTGAACTGGTCGAAGGTGAGCTGGTCTCCGGTCTTGGTGAGCTCCTGAATGATCTCTCTGACGCGGAACCCGGCCAGCTGCAGGTTGGCGGCTTTGAAGAGCTCGTTGAGCTCATCTTTGCTGATGAAGCCATTGTTGTCCACATCTGGGACGAGAGGAAAAGATCAAAGTAAGACAACTTCAGAAGAATGAGAGCACAACTCAAGTCTCACCACCTAGTCACTTACTGGGTGCATGGATCAAAAACAAGCACAAAAATCACCAGCACTCACAACAGCATTATAACAGCACTTCAGCAGACTTCCTCAGCCACTGACGAAACGCGTCCACATTGTATGTTGCCCGTTTCTTAATAAAGAGTAAAGGACATTTAGTGAGTGTTGCAGATTTTTTTTCTTTGATTCTTTGATGAAAAGGTCAAAGTTCATAGATGAGTGTACTGTGACGACGGTGACGAACATACCAGTACCTACGTTTTTGCTATTCATCAAATGACAAAGTATACAGGGCTTAAGTATGGATGTTCTTGGGCAATTTGTCTACGCATAACTGGTACAGTTAAAGTTGCAGTGTGGAAGACATGAATGAATCAATTCTTCAAAGTGAATCAGGCCTCTTGTGCATTGTTCCTGGGCAACTTCTCTTACCAATCTTAGAAAAAGCTTCTTTCAGTTCCTCCATCTCCTCTGGAGATATCGGTGTGGTGGCAGCCATCTTGAAAGTTTGATTAAGCAGCAGGATCTGAAACCACCACAACAGAGGAACACGTTTGTTTAGTTTAACCCCTTGAACCATAGTGTCCCTATTCTGGGGTGAACATTCAGCCCAAATAGATGTACAAGCTCACAAGACGAGTTGTGAGCATGTAGATTTCTTTCAGTGAAGAGATTTGCTGAAGAGGGAAAAAAGCAGGAACAGGTCTGGTATAGACCCCTGGGAGACTCTGGTCAACTATTCATACAGGGTCTAAGTAGTTAATTACACAATGAGGAAAGTAAAAAACAATGATGACATTATAAAATGATAAATTAATTAATGTATTACTTTACAGTTGAAATAATGAATTCCTATGGCTTGTAAAAACATGCTTCACTTTAGATGGTGCCAAACCTTTGTGAAATAAATAATCACACTACCAATTTAAACTAATCACATAACAGCTGTACATATAACAGCACACACACACACACACACACACACACACACACACACACACACACACACACACACACACACACACACACACACACACACACACACACACACACACACACACACACACACACACACACACACACACACACACATTTGAACCCCTAGACCAGGGGTCTTAAGTGTTTTTTCAGGCCAAGGACCCCTTAACTGAGAGAGAGATGAAGCAGGGACCCTTCCATGCAACTTGATAAGAGGATTTCAAAGCTAGTTCACCATATTTAGCCGATTGTCTAATCAATGTCTTTTGACCGTTAAGAGATTTGAGACTAGCTTGAGTGACTATTAAAGATGGGCAAGAGGAGAAGGGGAAGGCCAAAGAGGAGATTTATGGACACAGACATGCAGGTGGCTGGAGTGACCGTGGAAGACGCAGAGAACAGAAGCAGACGGAAACAAATGATCGGCTGTGACGACCCCTGATGGGAATTAGCCGGGGGGTGGATTTTCTTACACATTATCTTTGCTAAAACATGTTGCATTCATGTTAATATGTATTTTCAGACATTTACATACAAAAAGAAAATACTACCAATCGCACAAACGTTTTGCGGCCCCCTCCTGTGGGGCCCCCTATGGGTCCCGGCACGCCTGTTGAAGACCCCTGCGCTAGAGGTGATGGACAGGCATTTTACCCCTGTGCATGTGGAATACTTGATGAAGCAATTTTCGGATTGTTTATTCGTCACGCTCCTGGTGTGTAAGGACCTTTGAGTGTCATGTCTAATCTAACACTTCCTGTTTAACTTCCTGCCCGGGGAAAGAGAAGCGGGGCTTCCTTGTTGATTATCACCATTTAATCATTTTATCAACCAATATTTCTAGAATACAAACGTTTCCTTTAACAGTTATGTTTGAGATAGACTACAGATCAGTTAGCTTACAGAGAGCGTGCAGCAGGGGATTGCTGAACGAAACAGCATCGGTTCTTTGATTAAATTAAAAAAATACAATAACAGTGTGACATACTGTGTAAACTACACTGCAGCAATCAGACTTGTGCATGTGTACGATATGAGTCACACACAGCCAAACACTTCAAACAGTCTTATTACAGTCATATTATGTTACAATCATTTAAGAACAGGATGCAAGAAGCGTGCGGCAAAGGTTTCACACATCAGATGAGGAACGCACTTGTATGAAGCAATTCAGAGAAGAGCAGGAAGTGCTGGTCACATGACGTACGTACAGGAACTGGTGGTCACATGGTGGACGAGACATATTTTGTTTCAGTATGTAATGATCATTGTATGTATGATTCACTGTGTTGCGCTCTTTAACCCATTAACATCCCTATCATTCTACTTTGGCAAGCAGTAGACTTCTTCTTTTCCAGCGCCCAGATGCATGCTAACTCATGCATACACAGTAAAATCCTCAGTGTTAGTTTAACGGGTCCATTTGGTTACATTCTACGCTCTCTGGGCTTAACACTGATTTGACAGTGCACTGTCTCAAAACACACAACCACGAGCACCTCCGTCCTACTCCTTCCATTCAACATTCCCCGCTGGCAGGCACCACCCGAGCCCATAGGAGTACGTGTGCAGTGACAAAGATCACCCCCGCCACACGGCTTCCGTCCCCCGAACACAGCCACTTGTGTTTGTGTATAGACGCTCGGCCAAACCGGATGCACCGCGGTGGATTCGAACCCGTGTACTCCACGGTGGTGGTGGGCAGGTACTTTTATCCCTGCGCCTCTCAAGCGCCCCTTAGGCTGGGTGGAGAGCCTCAACCAACCACATGTGAGAATGGCACACTGGGTGGAGAGCCTCAACCAACCACATGTGAGAATGGCACACTTTAAACTAGGCCCCACGTATCCTCAAGGCGTGAAGAACAGAAATGAGCAATTCAGCTTTCCACCGTGAGTCACACGCATTACACGTCACGTCAACAACCCTGAAAGAAAGACTGGTGGCAAGCGAAAACTACTTCCACAGCACCATCTAGAAATACACATTTAACCTAGGGCTGGGCAATATGGACAAAACCAAATATCAAAATATTTTTGACCAAATACCTTGATATCAATATTGTGTATATAATATATACAATTTAAGTCCGATTTCAGAAAATCTGAAGCACAATGACCACCAAATATTCACAGTCTACACCTCTGTGGGTGTAGGTGTGTCAAATTGGTTTGGTGATGTGTGTGCCCTTTGATTGGCTGATTGGATGTAGCCAATTGGATGTAGCCTGGCATCCACACCCGTGAGAGGTGTAGCCTATGTTTGGTGGTCATTGTGCTTCCAATTTTTGTCCTGAAGAAGGTCTATGGGCCGAAACGTTGTTCATAAATAAAGTGTTAAAATATTACAGTATACAACATTTCAAAAAGTTGCCCACGACATTCCCCGGATCATAACACACTGCTATGGAAAGTTTCAGCCCATTCTGACCTACAGTATGGTATGGACGTGCATAAACCACACACAGATAGTGGGCTCACTCTAGGAGAGCACCCATTCAAGTTTTATTTTTCCATTATTCATTAGTGGACTTACTTGATCCTCGTGAGAGAGTCCAGTTATGTTATCGTCACTATTCTTTCTTTATTATTTATTTATTCTCCTCAAAACTAACTCTGCTACTACTTTCACCTAGAGGTTTTGTTCAGACTTCAAAATGCCAGTCTCCTTTTTGAAATTTAAAACTTATTGACTTGTTGTTGTTTTTTTTATTTAGGCTATAAAGTCTGAAATAACTGGTTTGAAAAGTCAGCGTGACAAAGCATAAAATGTACAGTATTCTTACTTCTTATGTTCAGTTATTTTTACATTTTTGTTTTTGAATCTGTAAGATCCTTGTTTAGAAGTTGCTACAGTATATAAGTATTTGTTTCAAAGTAGATTCTGTAAAAATATTATATCATAATTACATTCCTTTTTTTATCAAAAAGTCACAAACAAATTGAATTGTAGATGACTATTATTCATTGATCACCAGCACAGTGGTCTTGTTAGTTAGTTGCTAGTATGTCCGCCCTGATATTCGGAGGTCTGGAACCTCTGGGTTCAATCCCCGGCCAAGTCATACCGACGAAGACTATAAAATGGCACCCAGTGCCTTTCTGCTTGCCACTCAGGCAAGGGTTGGATTGGAGGTAAGTAAGTCCCTGCGACATACTTGCGTCCACGGGGTATACTTGTACATAAAGCTACCTCACGCTACAGAAACAGGAGACTTTCAGGGGAGCACATGACCCCAAGATGTGATACTGACTGTTGTTTATCATTATACAGGCTCACAACTAGACATTTGAGTGTCAATGTACAATGGATCTGTGGATAATATTCTGATAATTAATAAGTTGGTAAATAACTAGCCTTGGGATCCAACGGTACTAAAGCTATGTGGCCCATGGGAGCGGAGCATAAGCTTAAACTAAACACTGATCTAAACCCTTGAATGGAACCAACTGTTCTCCAACATGGAGCATTATGTACAGTAATGCATGATGCGGTTTTATAGGTGTACTGTCTGTAAACTGTGTTAACTGTATTGTTTTTTAATTGTCTGTATTGTATTGTTTGCATTGTATTTAACATCTTGCCCAGAGACCGCAGATGCAAATTGGCTATATGGCTAACTCTGGCCCAATACTTGTGCATGGCCCCTGTTCAAGAAACAAACAAATACAATAGAAAAGAAAATCAATAAAAGTTGACACCAGGTATAAAGGACTGAGTGAATTTATAACAGCAATTTCCACCATACAGTAGGTGCTTGTAGACCATAAAACAGCACAGTGCCTTATCTTATCACCCAGTTGGCATCTGCCGTGGTTTGAGCTTCCATGGGAACATTTGCATAGGCAACGGCAAATCGCAGTTTAATCGCACAATATGCTTTGGTTTCTCATTTGTTACCTTAATGCATCTTAATCCCTTCACATCATCTGTCAGTGTCATCAAAGTCAACGTAAAGCTCTCATAACAGTGTTGGGTTTTTTTTAACACGCGTTTGGATTTGTGTTTTCTGTTAGCAGTTGAACAGAGGCTGCCCACAAACTTCCTCTTGAGCTCATTGCAGCATGGTCACACTTCTGCTCTCTCCAGGGCCCTGTTCTGCTTCAGCTCAGTGTTCATTTAAAGCTGTACTATGCAACTTTGTTTGTGTGTGAATGCAATGTTATTTTGTCCAAATCTGTATGGAAGAGTATATACCCATTAAGACCGGGAACGCATCTGTGTCATTTTTAGATTTCTTTAGGCTATTCAAAAATAGCAGATATACAAGCTCATAGCCCGGCACCGAGTGCCGCGCTACGAGCTTGTAGATCTGCTATTTTTTGTAAAATCGTGAAAATGTGTGCAAATCTTTGAATATACATATATATTTTTTTAAAGCGTTAAGATTTAGAAAACATTTTTTTTAATCGGCCTCAGGTCTTAATGGGTTAATACAATATGACTTAATACAATTGGGGTGGTTGTATTTGGTCTCCCTGCTTCTTCTATACTATCTGGTTTATGTCTGGTTTGACACGATTGGTTGAAAAGTGGTACTGGCTGAAGGTCAAAATGTAATTTAAGTCTGGAACCCCCTTTTCTTTTTCTTTTCTTAACAAGATAATATCCAGGGTGTCTTTCATTAGCGCTGTCCGTTCATTATGTAGAAGGATTTGAGAATATACACAGGGAATGTACAAATGCAACCAAATGGACCATGACCATAACCATAACCCATTTGTAACTTTCTGAGTTAAATTAACACACAGGATTTTACAGTGTACTGTTAAGGGGAAGTGCAATCACATTGATTTACACACATACAACACTCTCTCATCTGCTGAAGCCTATAAACGTATTCAAAGCTATAACCCCCCCCCCCCCCCCCCTCCCCCCTCCCTCTCTCTCGCTCACACACACGCACACACACACACACACACACACACACACACAACACACACAACACACACACACACACACACAGAATATTTCTCACTTAGCACTGCTCTTCGAGGCCTTTAGGGCCGAGACGGACAGTGTTACATCTTCAGTTACCTGAGAGGTGAGATGAGGAGACTGGTTGAGCACTGGGTTGACTGGGTGTGCGTGGGGTCCTGTCTGTCTGTCTGTCTGTCTGTCCGTCTGTGCTCTTCAGCTCACGGTTGGCTGTGCTCGGCTGCAGCGCTGCTCCCCGTATGACAGGCACGGTGCAGCACGGCCACAACGCATCTATTCAAATCTACGAGGAAGGAAGTGACACGTTACACTTCAGAAAGAGGAATGAAAGACGTTTTGTCTTTATATGGTAACGTGCTGCCTGCACAGAGAAGGCTATCAAGGTGAATGGAGGCGTTTAGAGGTAGTTTAGTGTAATGCACTGTCTATTGTGGTGGCTGATGAGTTTAAGTTTACCAACCACTAGAATCTAAATCCAAATTATCTCAAGTTTGGATCATTTGGATGTCCATTTCTATTCTAAATTAGGAATTTAAATTATTCCACAAGAGTGCCTTGGTCTCATCCCTTTTTTTTGCATCAACTTTGTCACACAGATGCCCTCCTTTCTCTCTTTTTTTTGCAAATTAGGAGTGTTGACATGGTGGGGGGAAATGGGGAACAACAAGATCTACAAGCTCATGTGACACGCTGTGAGCTTGTAGATCAGCAATTTTTTAAGGTTTTGAATAGGGCTTATACAGTAATGTGGTTAAAAAAGTAAAGTTTACGTGTTTTTTTAATCTATCAAAAAGTGTTTATTTTTGATTTATTTATATGCTTAAAAGTTGAGCCCATAAAATGTTTTGCCTCATTGGAAATGGCTGATCTAGCGTCTTTTCAAATTGGGGTTCCGCAGCCAAATACATATCAATTTGGGGGGGTTCTTGACATGAAAATGAAAATGATTAAGAACCACTGCTTTGTGCCAGGACGTGTTTGGCGGGGGTGCCACAGTATGGTCTGGTGGCAAACCCCCAAAAGGTGGTGGTCAACTTTTAAGTGCGAAACCAGGACGTACGCAGGCTGCCTCCTCGTTGCCTCTCCCCCTGGTGTGGGCTGCTGTTGAATACACACACCCTGGACGTTTACAATGATTACACCAGGTGATTCTTTTATACGTTTATGGGTTTCTTGTAAGTAGCATAAAAGAACATTGTAATTTGTACTTTCCCTACTCATGAAAAAAAACCACCCCACCCAGTCTTTCTCAGATAGTTGTCTTTGATCCTTTCACACACAAACAATCTTGCTTTATAGTGTTTGACCCAATCTCAGCTCACAGTTACGCTTGCCTGTCACTGCACTACAGCCTTACTTTGAGTCTTGAGTGAAAATAGCTGATCTACAAGCTCACAACGTGTCCGCATCGTGACACGTTGTGAGCTTGTAGATCGGCTATTTTCACCACTTAAACGTTTTTTTTTCCATGGGATTTTTTTAGAAAATGTATGAAATTCTCTGCTATTTTCAATAGTTTGGGTCCTTGGAAGAATTTCTTTTTTTGGGTCTCCAGCTAAAAAGTTTGGGAACCACTGTTCTAGGCACTTTTTGATAACATATCGGTCAAAACAGCGGTTGTCAGTGGTCTAGGACTCTCCAATATCAGGATTGGCATCGGAGCCATAAATCTGGCATCTCTTGGGCTCTACTAGACAACTATTCACTGTTCTGTCTCACAGCAAGAGGAAATGAAGCAGCTGTCATTGGAATCTAATGCCAGGCTTATACACCGTCGTACGACCGCTTATAAATTAAGCATAAGGCACAATCAGAGGGGGGAACAGGGGGTTTTGTCTGAGGGATTATGTATGTTTTCATTGCCTTTGAAGTTTGATTAAAAGCTTACTGTGTGCATTTGTGTGCGTGTGCGTGTGTGTGTGTGTGTGTGTGTGTGTGTGTGTGTGTGTGTGTGTGTGTGTGTATTTACAGTATGTATTTGCAGGCCCACTTCATAGCATGTCTTCCTGACCTGATTCCACTGTTACAGTCTCTTGTGTAAGTCAACTGTCCTTCAATGACCTGTCTGTCTTCCTCATAGAGGTGAGACAACAGCATACCGTTAGCCTCAAAACATAATTGCCTAAGTCATATTTTTAAGGTTTTCAGGAAAGAAGAAATGAAAAATTAAAATCTGCCTAATATCATGAGCAAAAAACTCATTTTGCCCAAGTCATGTGTATCTGCCTTTATTCAAAAAGTTGACTTAAAAGCACTTTCTGCCCAAGTCATTTTGTCCAAAAAATTACTTTTATTATGAGGCTTATGAGGCTAACGATACACAAAATGTATGTGTCTGTACATATTCTGTCAATCTCTTTTTCTTTCTATGTCTCCATTATCCATCTTAGTGGTTCTCAAGTGGGGTCCAGGGGCCCCCAGTGGTCCTTGAAGGGGTTCCAGAGGACCCAAGCAAAATTATGAACACTTTAACTTTACCCATATTTTATACTTTCGAAAATAGCCTATCTACAGTACAAGCTCACAACTCGTCACAATGCGAGTTCTGCTAAATCTTAAAACATTGTGAAGAATTTGGATTAAAATAGATTTCTGTTTTTTGTTTTACACAAATCTTTTAGTATGGGGACCCTGGCACAACATCTTGACGTTAAAAAAGTTTGAGAAGAATTGATTGATCCACTAAGAACCACTAATATATTTATTTTTAGTCTCTGTATTTTACTCACATGGACTCTCGCTGTTTCTGTTCTCCTCAAAGGTGGGAGGCGTGAAGAGATGTCTGTCATTTGTCCATATCTCTCTGCTCTCTGCACTGTGAGGTCAATGAGTTGACTCACCTGGAGCTGCTGGAGGTGAAGAGGTCCCTGCAGACATCAGTCTGTTCCTCTCCTTTTGGAAGATCTAATCCCTGTCATCTGAGTAACAGCCAGTAGAGGGAGCCACAATGTCGCACTAATAAAGACAATTCCTTCATTCTTCATAGGCTGAAAAACATTTAAGAAAACATTACCCCTAATTACCAGGTATTAAACAGTAAATCAAATACACACACACACACACATATATATACATATACATATACATATACATATACATATACATACATACATACATACATACATACATACATACATACATACATACATACATACATACATACATACATACATACATACATACATACATACATACATACATACATACATACATACATACATACATACATACATATATATATATATATACATACATACATACATACATACATACATACATACATACATACATACATACATACATACATACATACATACATACATACATACATACATACATATACATATATATACATATACATATACATATACATATACATATACATATATATATATATATATATATATATATATATATATATATATATATATATATATATACATACATATATATATCATGGATCGTAAGTACATAATTTCAAGTTCATCAAGTACACCTATCTATCAGAAAACAACATTGTTTTACATATACCTTAGCCTATAAGGAAACAACAAAATTATATATTAAGTACACAGAAACTAGATGGCAGAATACAGGATAGTTATTAGTCAAGTATCCAAATAAAGTTTGCATACTAATTACTGTAGCTACATATTACTAAGAAACATCACAGTATGTGCAAGAAAATACTATAACAATTGCAATGCAGTGGGTGGAGACCAATAAAAAAAATATTCTGACCTGGTGTGGAGGATGCCATCATCTACCTGCTACACAGAGACCACACACACCTGGAGAGGCCACGAAGCACCGGCATACATACAACATTGTAATAGCACCGGCATACAACAATTTTAATAACATCTTAGAATTAAATGATAGTTTGTCTATTTCATTTTAATTGCCAACACACTTAACATTGTTCAGCTTGTTGGTAGGTAGGATGAACCCCTCCCCATCCCCTCAAGGCTCTTTTCAACTACATATTGTAACCCAGAACCTTCCATACCTGAACATTTTCAGAACTCGTGAAGTTGTTTGTTTAGGTTTCTATTTTATAACCAGAACCACCCCTGAAAGGGGAAGTATGTCATAACATTTTTAAATAAACCTAATTAAAAAAAAACATGAATAGCCGATCTACAAGCTCACAGTGCGTCGCAATCTGCTATTTTCACTGCTTTAGTAAGATTTTAAAGTCTGGGTCCCCAGAGTTATTACCACCTCCTGAGCAGGGCATAAATTAGGTTCTGAGAACCTTATCTGAAACCGAGCCATGGCGTATGGAAACAAATGAATCCAGAACCTGTGAAATACATTTCACAGCACTAGCACGGTTTGCATAGTTGATAGTTCTTGTAGGCGTAACCAACCGTATGACAAGCAAGCGGGAACGTGAGGAGCACATTCAGCCACAGAGTCATCCCCTGGCACACAATAAAGTGACTCGGACAGTCCTTTGTGCACAACCAAGCTTGACCCTTATGGGAACTTAAGACCACTGTTGTGAGCTCTTAGATCAGCTATTTTTGAAAATCTATTACTTTCACACAACTGAACAGATATCACTACTGCCTACTTTCTTTCCTGCATCGGCAAACACATTGTTCCGTTTTGTCAAACAGTAATAATGTCTCTCATGTTATTTATTACAGTATATATACTTATACTGTAGGCGAAATAAAAAAACAAATGGGCAACAATATTGGGAACAATATAGGCAAAACGCCTAATTTATTTTAATAAATCGTTTGCAAAAGGCTTTGTTGCCATTTTAATTTCTTTCATTTTCATTTCCAAAAAAAATAACTAGTTTACTTAGTTTTCTTAATATTGATACAATTTATTAACATCAAACCAATTTTGGATTCCTAAATCCATTTCTAAAGCATACAAAAGTTACTTACAAAATAGTAAAAATGATCTGCAAAAAATACACATTTGAACAATTTTGCTACATTGCAAAACCTGAAACCTATGTAAGCACTGAATCATGCAGGACCTCTTTTATTTAGTCTTTGATCCAGTATATTGAAGTGTGTATTGTATGTTATGCATTCTGTGCTGTAAAAACAACATACAGTATCGTTCGGGTCCCAACGGCTGCAACAAAGGACTTGCGTCGGGGCAGCCAACCACCCTTTGGCTGTGTCTGAATTCAGTCACTCATTCACTACTTACTCCCTAGAGCAGTGTTTATCAACCTTTTTGGTGCCAAGGCACACCTGGCATAGCCAAAATATCCCAGGGCACACCTAGAATTTAGCGGCTGGCCCTGGGTGCATCTCTTCTTTGCTGGTGGAGCTCTCATCATCTTGTAGTAATAATACTGAGTGCCAAAGCATGTACCCTGTGCCCCTTTTATACAGTACCAGGTAGGACAACATATTTGCATTCCTATGGGTGATGGTCGCTACACTGAATGGCCGTATCGATTGACAGACAATCACCGCTATTGTTCTCAAGGGGCTGGACTTTCTTCAAACGTCGCGGCACACCTCAGCAGTACTCGCGGCCCAAAATTGGGCCCTTTGCCAGGGTTGATAAACACTGCCCTAGAGGACTACAGTGAACTCAACAGCGGGAAAAAAAAGAAAAGAAAAAAAACACTGCCTGTACGCTACATTTCACGGTGCATTGTGGGATTAAATGAGTCGAATGCATTGGGTAAAATAATGATCACTATACATTCGGACACTACTACAAAATGGTATAATCACTATATAGTGAGTAGGCATTTCGGACACAGCCTCCTTCCCTGCACAAGGATGGAGAGAGGGAGGACCGTGGTTCCTACTGAGCGCTCGTTTGTAAACTGCATAATCAATATGGTCATTTTGGTAATATTATGATACATTGTAGAACTCTAGGGGTATTTTGGGCTTATTTTAATGATCGATGCTTTTATTTCATCATGGAGTCACATACGGTTAAAGATTGGAAAAATGTACATGTACACTACAGTACCAAAGTGAAAGATTTCTTCAACCCCCCCCCCCCCCCTTCTCTGTCTCACGTCTGCTGGTCCAACATGAGCTCACAGGTGTTTCCCAGTTCTCCCAGTTTGACCTTGGCGTACTCTGCACGGTTCAGGGCCATCTGACAGTCCTTCCTGGCTGAATACGTTGAGCCCTCATGAGGCTGACCTGTAGCCACCTGGGTTGGAGAGTAGGGGTGCAGCAGTTAATCGAACTAATCAATTTAATCGATTATTATTATTGTGATGGCCACCCTAGCAGCCACACAGTGAGACAGCATATACTGTATGGTAACTTTTGTTTTTGGTTTATTCATTTGGTTATTATACATAACACAAGAAAAAAACACAGATAACCACGCACATTATTGTTGTGTTTTATTTGTGAGTTATGGAATTTGCATTTAAGTTGATTCAGTTTTCTTTGAGTTTCCAGTTCTGTGGGAAGCTGCTGGAGATGATTGGCTGGCCAGAGAATGGGGAACCAGCTGCTCCATATGTGCTTTTAAAGAACTCTTAAGGACAATTGGACTGCACCACATTCTCTCTGCACCATGGGGAGGGCAGGGGTTTATTTTTGTTTGATTTTGTTATTAGGTTTTGGACAAATGTGTTTTGGGGTATTTCAGTTGGATTGTAATTTCATTAGTTAATCTTAGTTAGTGTTGTATGTGTTTAGGTTGTAGTTATTTGTAGTGTGTTTAAATTGTAGTCTTTGTCTAGACCCTTTTTTAGTTACTGTAGTAGTGGTCTGACAGCCCACTATGCAGTAGATGTTCCTCTTATCTGTCATTATGGTTATCAGTTGTGCTGTTCAGTTCAGTTTTTGTTCAGTTGTTTAAGTTGATCTCATTTGTTTTGGGCTGACTTTTTTAAAAGGGGGAAAAATAACATTATTTAAAACAAACACTGAAGTCCCCCTGTGTCTCTCTTGCCGATCAACTCGGACCCTGACAATTATACATTAACATACTCTACCATACAGATTGGTCAAAATAACGTATCATTCATTCAAATAAGTGAATTAATCAATTGTTTACAGTGCGAGTCAACAGGTAGCCTATTAGAGGTAATGACAGCTAGGGGGCTGTTACGATCATGACATTTTACTTGACGATTAACTGTCATACAAACAATTGCGATGAACAATTGAATTGTGTTTTTGGTATTGAACATTGGAACATATGAATAACATTTACATTTTGGCAGGGCATGACAAATAACTGAAATATACAAAGAAATGACTGACATATTTAATAACTTAATACTATCCCAAAGAATTATAATAACAGCTGAAATAGACAATCCGAAGTGTTGCAAGCTTGCAGATAGTCTATTTCTGCTATTTTTGGAAAATATTCGAAAATGTATCAACATTTCCAACATGGAAACGATTATGACGACTGTGCAAAATAATTATAATAATAATAATATCTCAAATCATTGCGATCAGGCCATTAATTATGTAATAATTGGAACAGACAGGCCTACCTGTGTGAGGTATCGTATCTGAGAGCTCAGTTCACTCTCCACCCGGTTGATGGAGCTCTGGAACTGCACCAGCTGTCTGTCCAGGAAACTGGCGTTGTGTTTGTCTTTAGAGAGCTCCAGAACGATGTTACCTGGACAGCCAAGACAGGAAGCACAAACAGTCAGTATTCTGACCAAAAATTCCATTCGTATTCAGTTTCAAATCACATGTTTTTCAGGCCACCGTTGTTATAGTCACTAAGGTTGGGATCCTTTAGGATTTTAACAATTCCGGTTCCTTTACGATTTCCTCTGAACAATCCCATTCCTTAACGGTTCCCTCTAACAAAAAATGGACCCTTACAGATACATTTGTTCCATTTGTACACTCTCAGAGTTATGGTGGTCATTGAAATGAATGACCTGTTTCCTAAACACTGGGTCTGGACCCATTTGTGGGTCACAGACGAATTTTATGGGTCACGAGTAAATACATATCCCTTTATTTATTTTAGTTTCCTATACATTTTGTTTTGAATTATTATTTCAAAACATTTTTTTTAAATCAACAAAAACATATTGTTCTCATGAATTAGAAACAAATTCAATGTTTTTCAAAATAATTTCATAAATATAAAAAAATTATAATAATCAAAGACATTCCATACATTAGAAAAATGTTTAAAGAAGTAATGAAAATAGCCGATCTACAATCTCCTAACTAGGAGCTGCAATTTTCACTAGTTTGGGTCCTGGGGAGAATTTCTCTTTTGGGTCTCAAGCTAAAC